>NC_056725.1:864585380-864630380 GCF_019279795.1 Protopterus annectens
GAACTATATGAAATAGTATCTCACAATGTTTTACCACTTTTACAGAAATTTTTTCGCAATAATTTAAGCTACCTTTAACATACCTCCATCATGGAAATATACAATAATGTCTCCCTTATTAAAACAGGATGAAAATTCATCTCTATGCTCTTCTTTTAGACCTAACTTCATACTGAATGTTGATTACATATTTTATGTCAGTCTTTGCCCATAGATAAAAAATATATACTGTATTTACTTGTATTAAAAAAAGAACCAAACTGACTTTAGATTAAACAGGCAAACATAGGATAATACCAAAATAACAATTGGTTTAATTGATTATGCTATCAATAAGGACTATCTATAATTAGCCTAGATCTAGATAAAGTCTTCAAGTTGAATAATCTGGTCTTATTTAGTAAAGTATTATAAATTTACAGACTTCCAAGTATTTTAATATCTCTTATTAATCATTTTTATCAAAATTAATTATCACATGTTAAACTAGGATCTTTTCTTTCTTGGTTAATAAATATAAGGAAGGGTCATTGCCCCTTGTCTCCTTTAGTATTTGTTTTGGCCATTGAGCCTCAAGCCAATTACATAAAACCTAATACCAATATAGTAGGATTTAAAATTGCTTCCAAAATTCAGTTAATTGCTGATAGTATATTGTTAATGATAGGTAACATTGATTCTTCTCCAATAAATATAAAAAGTTAATTAAAATAGCTTGAATTGATGTCAGGTCTAATCTTCAATCAAAATAAAGTTGGTACCATATTAATTAACAGAGTTAAATGGTATGGAAAATAATGGTTAATTTAAATGGGATGTAGAGACTGATCTTACGTGAAATTGTAAAGAAAAAGCAACAAGTTATACAAATATTTTATATGATATTAAACAATATATAATACATGGAATATGCTATTCTTTTCTATGGAAGATAGGTTGATTTTAATTAAAATGGTTATTTACCCAAAATATACAAACAGCTACTTTAGGTTTTTCTAAAGACTACATTAAACAATTTAACATTTGTTGAAATACTTAATGCACCCCAACAAACACAGAACAGCTTTGGGATATGATGTAAGAGAATGAAGAGACAGTAGAATAGAATTCTTGACAGAAATATATGCTATACCTTCATTTATTAAAACAGTAGAGATATGGTTAATTTCTGACTATTCAGTCAGTTTGGAAAAACCGAAAGAAACCATTTGGTAAGAGAGAGAAACAAAATACCACTATACAACATATACAAATCTTGAATAATAATAATATTACATAAAACCTAATACCAATATAGTAGGATTTAAAATTGCTTCCAAAATAGCCCCTCGCTGACCCTCTTCAAGCGAAATTTGGATGCATGGATGGGAAATCGCAAATTCACCCCTGGGATCTCTCCTGTGTCCCTGCTAGACATAGGCACAGTAAACTAATCTTAAAAGGGTACCTTCTGTGACCTACTTTACAGAGGCACAGTAAGCTAATCTAATAGGGAGATGGAAGCCAAATACACTCTGGCTAGGCTTATAAATGCCCTAGGGAAGATAGCCTAGTATCTACCTATGAACCTATGAACCTATATGAAGTGGCTGTTAAAGAAATATTTATTTAAAATACCAATAATCCAAAAGAATCTACTTACATAAACAGAATATTAAATCTTTTAGAAATTGTATTTATAAATACTCAGAAATAAAAACAATTTTTCACATTATTCCCTATAGAATTTAGACTGGTATGGATATACAGTCTTAACTTTCAAAGAACAGGGATTTAATTTTTTGGAATCAAATGTTAAGAGAGACTAAAATGCTTAATACTGACTATTTAATGAGTGACTATCATTTGAATAAGTCCAAGAAAATGAGATAAAGGTGCTAAGAGAGTAAACCTCCAATGAAATAAAACCAGAAAAGTACCTCTGAGCCAAGATGAGTAGTAAACCACCACACAGTTTATTAAACCATTTTTGCATCTGACGAAGTTCAAATAAGAACGAAAAAACGTGGTGATACAGTTAAAGCGTTTTGTGCAGCAGTTATTCATTGTGTTATCATTTGGTTTAATAAACTATGTGGTGGTTTACTACTCATCTTGGCTTAGAGGTGCTTTTCTGTTATCATTTGAATAAGGAAAACTGGTGTATAGTACAAACCAGTAGACAGTTCTTAATTTCTAAAGTTGTCAATGTCAGATATAACAAAAAAAGAATAACCATTCCATTATTGATTTTCTATACACATAACCAACATTAGGCACCAGTGGAACCTGCAGTCACTGGAGGCCCCCCAGACAATGCAGGTTATTGTATCTTGATATTTTGCAACATGTCCTTCAAACTAACAAAAGCTAGTACAGCCATTGTGCATACTTTATAAACCAGGTAGGTAATAACTCTTATTTATAACTTTTTCTTTTATTGGATTGACTTTTGCTTGTTGGGGGTTCATTTGGCTGCCTGCTAGATTTTTTGGTTTGGTCTTCCTTAAAATTCAAAGACATTTCTGGTTATAGTAACAGTGTTTTATCAAGTAACATGCTTCACAATTCCATTAAATATTTTACCACTGACAAAGTGCCTCTGGCTTAGTTAAACCCTACTTGGTAGGTATTCTCTTCACTAAAACCAACAACATAGCCAGCTTTAGGTACCTGCAATACCTATGGCTGCAAGAGGGATCCTTAGTCATCCTTGACTGTGTGTGTGGCCTCACAAAAGCATCTGATTATTAGGAAACATGAGGAAAAGGTATTAGTTTCCTGATTATGCTCTTTAACCTGAACAGAGCTGTAGTTTGACCCTGTTAGGATAAAGCTGATAATGAACATAAGCAAAGTAAGCAGTAGAGAGGTCAGCAGGCCGGAATGACTAATTTGAGTGCAAACCTTGTATTTTAAGAACAGCTAAAGCTTCTGATCGTCAGTGATGTTTTCTTCTTTCAAGGAGTTTTATAAATACTGGTAGAACACCAGATACTACAACTCTCAACTTCTTTGCAGAAGAATTCAGCACAATATCAAAAATAATAGTAGAATGAAGGCTCAAAATCAGGAACATGTTTTAAATATTACTCTAAGTAACTTCCAAAGTTAATAAGATAACACCCTTTGCATCAATCTGCATTTTTTTGGTCAATAAGAAGTATAAACCTCTGATGCCTGGAATTATTGGCCGTTTGTATTTCTGAGTGATTTTTTAGCAAATCAAACTTTTTACGAATGACAGAGCAAAATTA
Organism: Protopterus annectens; assembly: GCF_019279795.1. Classification (NCBI taxonomy): domain Eukaryota; kingdom Metazoa; phylum Chordata; order Ceratodontiformes; family Protopteridae; genus Protopterus; species Protopterus annectens. The sequence goes on from NC_056725.1 coordinate 864,588,617, forward strand.
TGAGCAAAATTAGGAAAGGTCAGTTACAGGTATGCATTACTCCTCACAGAGGTAAATAAAAGTAACTTAGTCCTACTACTGTTTGACGATTGCTAAACAGCATTCACTGATCTGGTGTGGCAGTACCAGTGTTGCACAATGTATTGCTATTTGATGAAATAAGTACAAAACTACTATTGCCATGGTTTTTGTGTGTGTGTTTGTAAAACATATCTCTGATTTTTTTTATCTTTCATACACTCAGTGCCAGGACACATGCATTATTCTTCTGTTTATCAGTGAAAAATGTAGCTAACAAGTAATTACATTTCAAAGGTAATGGATAAAATATATCAACAGAACATTCAGATACTTCAGTCTTCAAGGAGTCTGGTGGTCCCCACTTTCCAGAATGTATAAATTGATACAGGAGGCTCCCTTAATCATTCTTGACTGTGTGGGGCCCCACAAAAGCTTTTGCTGGTTGGGGAAAAATGCATAAAAAATTATTAATTTTCTGATTACTCTCTTTATCCTGAGCAGGGCTGATCTTGTTAGAATAAAGCTGATAATGCCCTCTGTTCTGTTCTCAAATGTACCCATTCTAAAATCAGTCCTGCTCAGATATGTGTGAACAGAAAGCTACTGTTGGTTATGGGGGGGGGGGGTTGTGATTACGTCTTTAATTTTCATTACAGTCAAACCATAGACGTATGCACTTGAGGTCATTACAGCTTTTGGTTGGTCTGAGGACAGTGTGGTCATTGTTTCTTTTACTTTTCTCACAGACCTAAGAGGTATATAAACAAGGTTACTATAGCTTGTATAAGGGCAGTGTACTGACTAGGAGGAGCAAACTAGAATACATTACTGTAATCTTTTTTCAACTTCACATCAGGCATGTATACAGGTAGCTGCCTTTGATGGTTAGGGATTGAGGAGTGAGGAGCCATGCTATGTATATGTATGTCAGCACTCACTTGAAACACATCACTGTGGCAATTTGAACCTCTGCTTTCATCCCAGTTTAACAGAGGGATGCATAGGCAGTGATTGTCTTTTTTTTTGGGGGGGGGGGGTTAGGGAGGCAGGCCATATTCCCAGATTGGACCTGTGTATCCAGACAACAAATGGCTTGTTAGTTTGCTATGAGCTACCATTTTGTCATCTTTGAACATTAAGCCTTGGGCACAACTTATGTCTTCCTTGAAAGAAAAAAAAAAAAATTGAAATTCTTTTCCTGCTAATGTCTTTTGTTTAGGACACCATTGGGTTAAAAGGTTGGGAAAATGCTTTAAAATGTACCCCAGAACACTTATAACCTTATGGCTTCTTGGGCCCTGGTTTATCTGAGTTATTTCCTATATGGTTATTACTGTGCTGTCTTGGTCAGGAAAGGTGTGCTGAAAGCATGTTAGAAAAAAATTAAGCTGAACAGCAACACTGAATTTCTTTCCTTAATCATATTTTCTGTACAAGCCATCGTTGGATGAAAAGGTTATGTAAAAAGAAAAAAAATTAAAAAGCACTTTAGAGCATATAGACAGCATTTCACCTAATGGGTAAACATATTATGGTACATAGGCCTGTTGTACTATAAGAGCATTGTAACTACATTTCAGTCTGTACACACTACAACTAAAAGTTTGCAGAGTGAACTTAAAGGTTGCTTCAGAGGGGTCGCAGTGATAGGGTGATACTTTGACGGAAGTGCCTGTGGGGAGCTAAATCTGACATTTTCTGGGGGCCCCAAAAATGCTAACACTGGCCCTGTCAATACAATCTCAAAACCAATAGTGAGATAGGGAGATCATGGTCTGAATTCATAAAGGTTGCCATGAGGTGTAACCTTTCTATATTCAGAGACAGACCTACCACTGTGATGCAACATGAAGATGTGCAGCACCACAGTGGGCTGTCCCAGCAGGAGTGCTATACACTAACGAGGAATTCTGGGGGAGGATTATATGCTAATTAGCCATGTGCTCTCTCTTGGAACTGCCTGCTGTATGCCATTGGCACAGCTGAGTGAATCAGAGAATCACTCAACTAAGTAAGTCAATATGGATGCTCCTAGCTGCTTATGTTAATGAGCGTAGTCAAAAGCTAGCATTCATCTATTGCAGTAGAGAAACTGCTGGGGAGTTTAGCAGACAGGTAGAGCTGGGCATGTGTGTGTGTGTGTGTGTGTGTGTGTGTGTGTGTGTGTGTGTGTGTGTGTGTGTGTGTGTGTGTGTGTGTGAGATTGCATGTGCGAATGTATGCCTTAAGTGTCTCTCTCTCTCCCTGGGAGGTCACAGTAGGGTGATAGTGAGGGTGTAGTTAAGAGTGTTTCTTTATGTTAGAGTGTGTGTCTGTATAAGGGTGAATGGGTGACTGTGTCCATGTGTGCAATTGGGTGGGAAGGGGGCTGTAAGTGCATGCATGCGCGGGTGTATGTGTGTGTATAGAATGAATGTGTGAATGTCTGTCTGGAGGGGTGGGGACTGTTATACTTACACATTTTCCAAGACTAGCAAGCAACTCCTGCAACACTCTTGGAGGGGGGTCACTAGACACCAGGGATAACATAAACATCATGCCTTAAAGTCACTTAACAAAGATGTGAGTTGGAGGGAACACTAGCCACCAGGGATATCCCTTTAATATGATAGGGGTTGGGGGAGGAAACACTAGACAACAGTGATACTCTGCAATTTAACATGGGTCAGAGGGGAGCATGAAGCACCTGGGATACCATAAACAGCATGTTGTAAATGCACTTATTAAACAGAAAAAGAAATGCAATGTGGTTTGGGGAACTACTAGACACATTGAATACTATAATAGATTCCTTTAAAGGCACTAAAAAAAAACAAATCAAGCAATGCACCATCCCACCAAGGATATTATTCCTTTGTGACACCACTTGACAACAGGAATATCTTGGAATAATATCTAAAATAGGAAAAAAAGTAAAATATAAAGGAGAAGAAAAGGGATTTGAACCCTACACCCTTCAAATGGGAAACAGCAACATTTATATTCCACACTAACTGATACGTTTAGTGTAGCAAGCTTTATCATATAATAAGGATTCAAGGTTTGCAGCAGTTCATGAGTTATGAAGGAGAGGGACATAACACATGTAAGATACTATTCAATCTCACAGTGCAAGAAATTGAGGAAAAGCCATAATAATGGCTCCCACTGCAATTGGTGGGGTTCTTTCTGAATCCCACAGTATGTATATCCCAAATATATATAATTAAGAACAATACATTTTGTATCAAAGATAGCTATTGGGATTATACTCTCCAAGTACTGGCTCAACTTTAACTACAGTAGTTAAAAAATAATGTTAATATCTTAAAAAAATAATCATTTTGGAGATTATTCTATTGGAAACTTTTACATTGAGCATTTATCACCTCACATAGAACTTAAATTATACAAAAAAGAAAGTATTGGTTGTTGGACATGCATAACCTTAATCAAAGCAAACTGAAGCATATGGTTTATGACTGCAATGTTTTACTACCATTTTGGGAAAAAAAAAGTACGGTTGTGTACACTTACCATAAATGTAGATGTTCAAGTGTATTCACTGCTGCAGTCATTACATTTGGGTTATCTGCCTGCAGGTAGCCCTCAGCCAGCCTGAATATTAACGTCTTGGATTTCTGCATCGGATGCAGTCTCTTCTTCCATGATGTCAGGTCGTCAGGGGTATAAAACATGCAGCCGACGCCATTACATCAGTTTTTCTTCCCCAGATGTCAGGTGCCCCCAAATAGAAAGCAATTATATGTTAGGTTACACCTCCAACAAAAAGCAAATACACTAGAAAGCTGAAATACACTAAACAAGAAGAAAAGTATAGCCAAGAGAAGTCTGGGGGCTGGAGGGAGGGTAACCAGGACTGCAACAGTGAATACACTTGAACATCTACATTTATGGTAAGTGTACACAACTGTACTATGTTCTTCTTGTTTCACTGTTGCAGTCATTACATTTGGGTTGATTCCCAAAGCTAAGGGAGGGAGGAGGCAGTTAAGAGAGCATTAGGACCAGCTATTATGCCCTGCAAACCTGCAGTGGCAAAACCAGCTCTGGATTTAGAAAAAATAGGCATGTGGTAATGCTTGGTGAAGGTATGCACAGAGCTCCAGGTAGCAGCTTCTAGGATGTCCCTCGTAGGGACACCTCTGAGAAAGGCTGTAGAAGTAGATGCAGCCCTGGTGGAATGTGATCTTATCCGCTGTGGGGGGTTTCCATGGTGCTTATAGCAGATATGAATGTAATGGGCTATCCACTTAGAAATGGTTTGCTTTGGAATGGCCTACCCCTCTGCCCCTGCAGTAAAGCCCACTAGCAGCTGTTCAGATTTTCTGAGAGGCTTAGTCCTGTCCAAATAAAATCTAAGTTGCCTGTGCATGTCCAAAGAGTGCAGTATTCATTCTCCTTTGTTTTGTGGATTTGGGAAAAAAGTAGGCAAATGAATGGACTGATTAAGAGCCACACTAGGCATCACCTTGGGCATAAAGGAAGGATTGGTCCTGAGGGACACCGTGTCTGCATGGAAGATGATGAATGGCTCCACTGCCATGAGGGCCTGTAATTCAGACACTCTTCTTGCTGAAGTGGTGGCTAGAAGTAAGGCTGTTTTTCAAGAAAGGAATTTCAACTCTGCAGTTGCAGCTGGTTGAAAAGGAGGTAGAGTGAGCTTTTCCAATACAAAGTTAAGGCCCCAGGCTGGAGTAGGGGCTCTTCTGGGTGGTCTTAAATTTTTGGCCCCTCTGAGGAATTGCTTTAGAAGGGAGTGAGAGAAATGGGGTGGTTCAGTATTATAATGAGCTGAAATAGCAATGGCATGAATTTTAATTGACGAGAAGTAAAGGCCCTTGTGGAGCATCTCTGTTAAGTACTGAAGAACATGCAGTAAGCTAGGCACAGTTGTGCCCATCCGCTGAGTCTGGCTCCAGGAATTGTATCTTTTCCACTTTTCAGCATAGGATTTTCTAGTACTAGGCCTCCTTGCCTCCAGAAAGACATCGAGCACCTGCTTACTGAGGTATGTTATTGGAGAGCTCAAGGAATTAGCCAGGCTGCAAGGTTCAGGGTTTGAAGTTGAGGGTGCAGAATCTGGCCCTCCTGCTAGGACAGCAGGGAAGGAGTCTGAGGCAGGTGCCATGGTTCCAGCTGTGACATACTGCCCAAGAGGGGGTACCAGTGTTGGCGTGGCCAGTCTGGTGCAATCACTATTGTCCTTGGTTTGTCTTGTTTGATCTTTAGCAGAACTTTCGAGAGGAGAGGCAGAGAGGAAAGGCATAAACTGAGAGGCTTTCCCAGGTGAAGGACAGGGCATCTACTTTCCAAGCTTGACTGTGGGAAGTCCTTGTGCAGAATTCGTCCAATTGGTAGTTCTGAGGGGAGGCAAACAGGTCTATCTCTGGATTCCCCCATTTGTTTCTCAAAAGGTTGACTATCTTTGGTTCCAGTTTCCACTCGTGTGGGTCCATGAGATATCTACTTAGGTTGTCTGCCAGTGAATTTAGCTTGCCTGGCAGGAATTGAGCTTGTAGATTCACTTGGTAGCTCAAGGCTGTGTTCCACAGAGCCATGGCTAGTCTGCAGAGAGGGTACAAGTGGGTTCCCCCCTGCTTGTTTATGTACCACATAACAGTGGTATTGTCTGTCTTTACCAATAATTGTCCTGGAAGAATGTGGTCCTTGAAGGCTGTCAGGGAATTCTGTACAGCTAACATTTATTTTTGATTGCTGTGCAGGTGCATCTGACTTGGGTTCCATTTGCCCTGAATGCACTGCCCTGCCAAGTGAGCCCCCCATGCATAGTCTGATGCGGCTGTTGTTAGAGTTTGGACAGCATGGGGTAGAGTGAATGGGAGCCCCTTGTTGTGGGAGCAGGCCTCTGCCCACCAAGGGAACTCTATCTTTATGCAAGGAATGATAGGAGTCATTGATTCCAGGTCCTGAGAATGTTGACACCACAGGCATTTTAGATACCATTGTAGTTTCCTCATATGCAGTCTTGCATATGGAATTAGTAGAATGCAAGAGGCCATGAACCGCAGGGCTTGCAGGATTTTCCTTGCAGATAGCTGGGTCTTTTTGACCAGTAGTTTGAAGCAGGCTGTCAAATAAACTTGTTTTTCTGGCGTGAGGTAAGCCATCTGGGAAGTTGTGTTCAGGCTTGCTCCCAGGAATACAATTTGTTGGCAGGGTACAAGGTGAGATTTATTTTCATTTATGGTGTACCCCAGTGAGGTTAGAAGTTTCTTTACAAATGCCAGATGTTTTAGTAGCATGTCCTGGCTTTCTCCCTGAATTAAACAATCGTCCAGGTATGGGTATATTTGAATATTTCTTTGCCTGCAAAATGCAATGGCTGGAGCTAGACACTTTGTGAATACCCTGGGTGCAGTAGATAAGCCAAAGGGAAGTGCAGAGAACTGATAGTGCATGGAGCCTGCTCTGAAGCATAGGTATTTCCTGCAAGATTCCCTTATTGAAATGTGCAAGTAAGCTTCCTATAAGTCTAGGGTTGCCAACCAGGCATCTTTACCTAGCATAGGAAGCAGCTGTTGAAGTGTTAGCATTCTGAATTTTGGGATTACCAAAAAGGTGTTTAGAATGGAGAGGTCCAGGATAGGACGTCAGGAGCTGTCTTTTCTGGGTACCAGGAAAAGACTTGAGTAAAAACCTTGCCCCCTTTCTTCTGCCAGGACAGGTTGAATAGCCCTGATACTTGGAGAGAGAACCTGCTGTTGAGCCTATGCCCAGTGATTTGGGGGTAGGTCTGGCCAACCGTTTGGGGTTGGTAAGGTGTGAAAGTGGAATCTGTATCCTTGGAAAACTATATTTAAAACCCATTTGTCCTGGGTAATGAGTTCCCAGTTTTTTGCATGCAGGACGATCTTTCCCCCTAAGGGAGCAGGCAGTTGATCAGGGCTTGGAAGGTTTAAGGTTAAGTCATTGTGACATTTTCCCATGGGGGTGTCTTACTACTTCCATCTTTGAAAGTGGGAGCCCTCCACTGCTTAGGCCTGTGAGTACCTTGAGACTGTAGCCTAGGTGGTCTGCTGTTCCTGGTTTTGGACTGAGAAGGCCTGGAAGAGACAGGAAAGGACCAATTCTTAGAAGGCCAATGCCTGCTAAATCTATGAGGCTGAACTTGCAGGAAATCTTAACAGTTTGCATAGATTTAGCTTTTCCTCCATCTTTTTAAGGACTTCTTCTGCTTTGTTGCCAAACAGGCGGTCTTGGTTTAAGGGAGCATTCAGTAATTTAGCTTTAACATGATCTGACAAATTCTGCTCCTTAATCCAAGCATGCCTTCTAAGCACAGACCCAGTGACAGCAGCCCTGCAAGATGCTTCTAAAGAGTCAAAACCACATTGCAAAGTATGTTTACCAGCTTTTTCAGCAGAGCATTACATTTAAATCCTGTAATTCTTTATTTTCAGCACAGTCAGGAATCAAAATCATTTTCTGTTTATGTAGTCCAATAATATGCTGCTGAGACTTTGATATATGAAACTGGCAGGTTAAGGCCCTAATGGCCAAAGTAGCAGAAGTGTATACCTTCTTACCTCATCTGTCCAAGGCCCTGGAATCTCTATCAGAAGGGGTAGGGTTTTTGACAGTAGTAGCCTTAATGCCTTTAGGAACTTGAGAGAGTCAGGTACTCTGTAATACCTGTCAGGTTTCCTGGGAGCTGGAGGTTAAGTGTCTGGGGCTAGGCTAGATTCCAAGAAGGCATCATCTACAATGTCCAGGACAGGAAGGATAGCTAAAGGCCTGTGTTGAGGGAGGAGTAAGAATTCCCTAAGCCTCTTTTTGGAGTCAGAGTAATCCTGGCTTTCCCAATGGAAATGCCCCCTAAGAGTGTGCAAAGTTTCACCAAAAGAAAAATCTTCTGGAGGGGAAGCAGAGGGAATGGAATCCTCTGCATCAGAATATTTATAGGTAGATAAGGGCAAATCCTGGTAATCAGAAGAAACAGAAATTTCAAAATCCTGATCAGAAGAATCAAAAGGAAAATCAGTTCTAGGTCTCTTAGAGGGTGAAGGCTGGCTTCCACTAATTAAAGTAATAAGGTCTTCAGCCATTCTTATCATTTGTTTTTTAGGCATATGGGCCTGGCCATGCAGTTTGGATGTCGGTTTTCTAGGAGTGGGTCGAGTTTTAGGCCTTGAAGAAGAAGATGGCTTCGGTTTGAAATGCAAGTCAGTAGGCCTGACTACACCCTCAGAAGCCAGTGCCTGCACAGCAACTACGGACCCATCCAAGGTAGAGACATCCGCAGGTTCCATAGTCGAAGAAGCATCTCAAGGCATACCGGACTCCGAATGGGTCTCAGTAGAGGCCTGAAAATCTGAAGTAGTGGGTATCAGGGGCTGCGAAAGTGCCTCACTGAGTACCAGCGAACTGGCGACTAGCTTAATGGAAGCCTCGTTGGCAGCTTTGGACCTATGCGGTCTGTCTCTGTCTTACTTTTTTTTTGGAATGTCAGTAGTCGGATGGCTTATCAAAGCCATTTCTGGATAGTTAAACCGAGTACCGAAATAATTTGCTGCAAAAAGAAACTGACGACGAATAGTCTGGGGGTTGAATAAGGCACAAAACCGGCAGCGAGGGATGTCGTGGTCTGGGCCTAAACAAGGAATGCAGTATGAATGAAAATCTTTATGAGGTATTTGCTTTCCACAGGTAATACAATTGTTAACTTTTACTGATATCGGTTAAGAACAATAAAAAGGATCCCCAACGGGGTATTTAGATTTTTCGAAGACTTTGGTTCTGAAACTGAAAAATGAAAATTTCAGGAGTTGGCCGACCAGCACTTCTGAGCTGCTTCTGCTTCGGGCACCGCGCGGCAAGAATGACTGATGTAATGGCATTGGTTGCATGTTTTATACCCCTGACGACCTGACGTCATGGAAGAAGAGACAGCGTCCGACACAGGAATCTAACATTTTGGTATTCAGGCTGGCTGAGGGCTACTTGCAGGAAGATAACCCAAATGCAATGACTGCAACAGTGAAACATGAAGAACATCTGTTGTTTCCTGCAAGCATTGTGTTCTGATAAATTAATACTGACTAAGCATTTGGTGTTGTTTAATGCTCCAATTACAGGATGTGTACCCAAACCTCAGTTCCCACTTCTCTGGAACTTATTGACAATAGCCAAATGATAAATGACTCCAATGAGCTGAAAAATGAGATTTTGTCTTCATTTACAGAATTTATAAATACAGCCAATATTGTGTGAAATAAAGAAATGTCTACTATTAAAATCGAAAATAACCACAGAATATATAACTTCGGGATAGTAGTGAACTCATTAACAGTGAAGTAGTTTATGATCAGTTTATGGCTGTTTAATTAATTTTAGTTAATTCATACAGCGAGAATTGATGTAGACATTTTGTGTATATAATAATCTGTTTTATGTCAATGTGTTTGTTCTTGTGTATAAAATTTCAGTAAAAATATTAGGAAAAGAAAATAAATGAAATAACTTGCCTACATTTATGCAGGTTGTTCATCTTCAGCTGTTTCCTCCTTGGACAGTCAATGTCATAGTGGTACAGTGATTATGACCTCACATGGGCAATCTGGGTTTGGGCATGGCAGCTTTTTTTAAGGTGACATGCCCCCTGTCCCTTTTGAAGGTCCCCCCTCCTTATTTTATTCTCACTTCAATATCACTGTTACTTAAAGAAAGTGCAATAAAGTAAACCAAATACAAAACAGTACTTGCACTTTTTTTCAGATGCAATTATCTTGATGGCACTGAACTATTAACATATTAAGTGAATACAAATTGTTAGAAGCCATGGTAATGACAATGCATGTGAACAATAGCACACATAGTAACCAAGCTAGATAAGTACAAAATTAGCTAATTACATTTCAGATACTGAAGGAAAACATTTCAAGGTGTCTTAGTGATGGAAAACTATAGTCAAGTGATCAACACCCCAAAACAGCAGGAATGAACTTATAACCACCAGATGTGTGTAGTGTCACACAGGAACAATCTTTGTTATGATGCCAGGCTGGAATAAACTTCCTTATAACCATCACGATGCATTGCACAAGATGACGTGTCTGTTATGACTGCTGACTCTACTCATTCCTTGAAATGCTGTCATCAGCAGTCCTTGCAACCCTGCACACTCATACAAGGACAGCTTGGCCACATTACATGGAGACAGTTGCCTGTGAATGAGTCAAGCTGCACATCTGTACCACCAGCTGTATGCAGTGCCAAACAGGAATAAACTTCCTTATAACCACCAGATGTATGTAATGCCAAGCAGAAATAAACTTCATTATGACTAGTAGATGTGTGTAATGCCAAGCTGGAATAAACTTCCTTATAAGTACCAGCCAAATGCAATGCTGTTTAGGAATAAACCACCAGATGTGCACAATGCTAAGCAGGAATAAACCTCTTTATGACCACTATCTGTGTACAGTGCAAATCAGGAATAAACTCGCTATAACCACAAGCTGTGTCCAGTGCCATGGATGAATAAACCTCATGACAGCCAGATGTGTGCAATGCCAGGCAGGGAGAAGCATTGCCATGGCCACCATCAGTTTGCAATGCCAGGCAGGAATAAACTTCCTCATCTGTGACAGCAGAACAACTCTTATTCCACATGACATAATTAAATATTGTATAAGGACCTACTTGCCTATCTTGGCATTAAGCATTACAATGACACAAACAACATGTATTAAAACAAGTCTGTTGAGACATTAAATCTTCAGAAGATGACAGCCAAAAACCAGTGTATACACTGGATGGGAAGATACCAGTCTTCACCATACAGACTGAAGTGCATTCCTTGATTCTGTCAAACTAGTCATATCCAAGCAACAAAACATTGTTAGGGAGCCTGTCTGTATACTTAGGGAAAGAGACAACACTTTCAGTAATTTTAAATGCGGTCTTTAAACATTTACTGGCACAATAATGGTGTAGCAGTAATTTTACTCATTGGCATGTATTCCTACATTTCTATAAAGAAAGTCAGTTTCCATGTAGTACAGTTACAGGTCTTTAGTACATGTGGTTAGTCAGGCAAAATAAGCTCACCTTATTCTAATCTGTGTGTTACTGAAGAATTAAGAAAGCTATTCGTCGTCCAAAGCAGAGTTTCCTTTTTCCATGTTTTACTATGAAGTGAAATAAAACATATGAGACATTAAACATAACCACATCTGAAGTTTATTTAATACAAGTTTGTTGCAGATGAGTACTGTACAAATATCATTAAGCATTGCACAGAAGGACATGTCAGTCATGCCTGCCGATTGTACTTATTCCTTATAATGCTATCATCAAGCAGTCCTTGTTAACCCTGCACACACACAGTGACAGAAATACATTGCGTCTCCTTAATGGAATCAACAAATTTGTTGAGTAACTCTGGCAAAATGTGTTATGTACAGAGCAGGATTAGTTTTCGATTAGCAATAATCACACATCAGATAAATCTCATTGGCTATGACACTGCCACTGGGCAAAGTATTTCAGGGAAAAAATGCATTTCAGCCTGAGCTCAAAGTAACTGTGTCATCTGTGCTGAACTTAAATGACCTTATGCAGTCTAAAGTGTGGTTTTATTGCCTCATTCACTTCTTTTAGTTCATCTCAGCTAGTGAACCAGGTTGAGAGGAAAAAAAAGCCAGTCTGAGACTGAAGAAAAAATAAATACAAGTACTGCAACATGACTCAACTGTTATCTTCCATTTTTTTTTCTAAATGACTGCCTGCTCAAACAAGCACTCCAGGTCTCAGGTATTAATTAGTAAAATTACAGCATAATTCAAGTTACTGCATGCTCTGAACTGTGACTATAGTAGTGTAACAACAGTGCCAGGCTAAGTTCCCTAACAAGAGTGCTTAAGGGGAATTGGAAAGTTCTGTGCAGCCACAAAACCAAAATATTTATATAAGATGTACAAAGCACACTGCAATGCATGGTCAGGACTGCTTCAGACATAAGGCAGAACTAATAAAAACAGGATGTTTTCCATCTTTGGCTATAGAGACAGGCCTGCCTCACAAATCAGTGTTTGGATAAGTCACTTTACAACATCTGAAAGTTTAAAGACTAGGCAACGCCTAATGCCCTGCAACAACACTGGCACATAACCTTCCTCTTGCTGTGCTAGTGTGCAACACAGGAAATTGATGCCACAGGGAAGAAGAGCCCAACATAAAGCCTTGCGTAGTAAATCAACACAACCAAAGCCTTTTGGGTATACAGTACATGTTCAAAAAGGAAGATCACCCATGACCTTGCTTCAGTATATACGTTATACTGAAGCAGCCAGTTTTACTTGCAAGTCTTTGAATAGTGTAACTGGGCATGCACTAAAGGAAATAACAAACATTCTTTCTTTACAGTTTGGCATATAAGGAACCTGTATGCTGTGAGGAGATGATGGGTTTTACTATAATTTCAGCAAAACTGTGTTATGGTTCATGTTTTCTAAAACATGAATCATGGTAAACTTAAACTATACTAGCAGAAGTGATGTTTCAATATGTGAGTTCAGAACAACAGGAACAGCAAATGTATCATCCAGATTTGATTATAATTTGTTGAATTTCTCTGAATACAACAAACCAAATTATCACTCCACTGGCTTTTGAATTTCCCAGTGAATTTATGACCATCTATAATTACGCAACAAATCTTTGTATTTGTACAGGGAGTCAAGTGAACTACCTTTGACAGAGTGTATAAAGTGTAGGATTAGTTTACTTATGTATAAAGTCCAACATCAGTTAATGCCTAAGGCAAATATTAATACATTTGTTTGTAACAGTTTGCAACAGTCAAGTGGAAACCTGCATTAAAAGTTATTCTCTTTAATCTAATCCTTTTTGTAAGAAAGCTAAATTATAAAAGTGTGTAATTTTAAGTTCATTGCTTTATCAAAGGAAGTATTTAAAATCTGTTTGTTGTTTGGAGGAAGTATGTTTATAGAAGGGTATAACAGTATTTTGGAATGTCTATTGTTGCACTTGTTAGAGATGTGTCTTTTTTAACTTGTGACTCTGTAGAGAGGTTAAGCTTATTTCTTCAAGTAAAAACAAACAGATGAGCTATACATAATTAACATATTTGTTCTGCTGTGGATGCAGTGAATGCAAAAATAGATCAACAGTAGGGAAAAAAAGCAAAATACTCTTAATATACAGCTGTCCAAGGTGGACAAATGGGTCTATACTGTAAGTTCGGTTTGAAAACTTTGAATCTCATATGATCAACATATGAGTGAAATTTTCAAACATCGAACGTTACAATGGAGATCACTGTAGGGAATATTTCCCTTCACTTCAATGTAGTGCAATCTCGGAGTTGGTATATTTAAGTAGCAGGGGGTGCGTAGGGGGTGCAAGGGGGCTTGCCCCCCCTACATAGAGCATTCAGGTAGGTTTTTTTATTTTTAGTTTGTTTATATTTTATGTTCGATGTTTGAAAACTTCACTCATATGGAGTCAATCATATAAGATTCAAAGTTTTTAGACTTCGAACGTATAATACAGACCCGGACAAACTGCCATTTTAAGATTAGATAGCAGCATCATTCAGTGACCACTACAGTAAAAAGTGTTCATTTCTTTGCAGGGAGATGGCAACTGTATCTTTCCAAAATTATCAGGCTTCTGCTTTTATTCATTTATATAAAAATTCAGAGTATTGCAGTCAGCTTACACTGCTTGTTACTTACTTGTAGCTGACATGAAAACAGTGACTGGAGTGACCCAGTACCAAAGGAAGGACTGAGCTCAAGACTGCACCATGATGGTACTGCTGCCAGGCAACAACGATGCAGAGTGTGGAAGCAATGAGGCAGAAACAGTACAGCATTTAATAGTTAGGGAAGCTATTGTTGTGACATGTCTTTTGGGTTTGCCAGTGTCAGAGAAGAACAGAAGGTACATAAAAGAGTGGTGGAAATGCTGAATGAATACTCCATACTTCCCCGGTGATGTTTTTAATTCTTATTAACAACCTACGCTCTGACCTCTATAACCTACCATTCTTTACTCAGGTTACATGGTCATCCTTTGATATAGTCCCTCATATTCAACTGTTCATACCGACCTTCAGTCTGACCTCCACTCCCTTAATTCTTGGCTAAACAACCATAAGCTACTCCTAAACCACTACAAAACAAAATATATGGATATTTGGAACGTGACAAGAGCCAAAAAAAAAAACTCTTAAAAATCTCAACATTGCAGATTTCAATTGTATCTGAAAGAAATGTTTATATCCATTAAATACAGAGGTTAATTTATTTTTTGGCTCCCCCAGTAAACTATTCTACTGGCCCAGCTACCCAGTGCCCCATATCTACGTCAAATATTCCAGTAAACCTCTTACCCCATGGACTTACTCCACTATTGCTGGGGTCAGTCATGAATCCCAAGTGTGTCTGGAGGTGGTCAGCCATCTTTGCAACCATCCTGGGAGGTTTCTTTGTATGCAGTACCCACTCCCCCTCCCTTACAGTGATGACATTATGGCCAAGGAGTGGGTGTGCAATGGGGAAGTTGAGATGTATTGCCCACCTCTGTGGCAGCTCAGCCAAGTCCATCCCTACCTCCTCTTTACACCACACCTTATCCCAGTGACATTCCCAGTCTCCACCAGGGATCATCGCAGGAGATGCCAATGTCACCGCCCTCTCCTGGGATAGGTACACCATCTATTTCTGCCATTCCATCAGTTGCCTGAGCTGCTAATCAGACCTGGGTCATCTAGGTCATAGTCAGGGCTTTATCCCTGTATGCTACTGGCTTGGCCAAATATCTAGGTTTATGGATGGACCTATCACTTAACTTCCATAACCACAGCAGAAACACCAGGAAAAAGATCAGTTCTCCTCTGTTCTGGTCTTGGAATAGAACTCCCTTTCTCTTCATACCGGCTACCAGCTAGATCTGCAACAGGCAAAGGAATCCTTCTTGCTCAACTTGAATATGAGCTCCCCATCATAGCTGCAGCCTCTCAAAAAACTCATTCACTCTACAGTCCATTGAAAATAAAATCCGCCAGTTAATTTCCAACCCCCCTGAGGAACACCACTGTATCACCTTCTCCAAAGCTAGATGGTGCCCAGACTCCTACAGAGCTGAGGTTAATCCCAAATGTCTCTTCTTTTCAAACTACTTCATCCAGGTGCCTTACTATCTCTTGCTGTGAAACTTCATAATAAAACCATCCCTATAACCTCTGCAGCCTCTCTCAATTAACTGCCTCACTCCAGACCGCACCATTCAAACTACACTGTTCCAAGCACTCCTTCTCCATTCTTGCACTCTAATTCTGGCAGTCCCTTCTCCCTCACCTAAGAGAAATCTCATCTTTCCCTACTTTCATTAAACAACTCAAAAAACACCTCCATCAAAAATCTTAATCTTACTCTATGTTCTTTTCTACTGGACACATAACCTAACTCCTCTCTCACCTACATCTCTTCTGTTTTGACCATCTGTTCTCACCTGCTGCTTATCTCCTACATAGGTTCATTGGTAAGTACTAGGCTAACCATCCATGCAGGCCATTTTAAGCATAGCCAGTTTCCATTTTTGTGCTTGAAATAACCTATCCCATTTGGTTATAGATTGGTCTTACCCATCCTATGGTCGATAATTATATTTTAAACCTCATGATAATAACTGGCATCATACCATAGATAATTTGAGGGGACCCATGCATGGGATAATGCATTTAGAAGCTGCCTATGCCCATTACTAGTACAGGGGGCAGTCCTGGGTTACATTTTCTGTTTCCTATCCATACATCTAAGTTGCAATTGAATATGGACAACTTTGTTTTATGTGGACTGGGAGTCTGTTACATAGCAGCGGTATCCTCTGCAAGAGAGAGATATATGTCCCTCCATACCATTCTGTTGATATTGCAGAAGAGGTTTAGATCCCTAAACCTAGTATTTCTTGATGCCATTTGACTTACTGATGTGCAGTAAATCCATCAGTAATAGGTCAGAGGATGCCCTGTATGTCAGGCAGAGACTGCCTCTTAATAGTCTGTAAGATATGAGAATAGTGACAGAGCTTTGAGTCAGTCCATATAGGACATGTTGTTTACACCTTGTATACCTTTATCAAGGTATCGCTGTGGTATTCCAGTTGTTGCATGCGTCTGGACAGATACATGCCAAAGGAGGTACTATATTCAATGATTGGCCTAATGAGGGCTGAGTAAATGGGGACAATGGCATCCCTAGATGTAGATACAATCCCTTTGTTTATAGGCTGTGCAATATAGAAAGATTTTTTTTACAATAATAGACAAATGACAGTCAAACATTAAGGTCGCTGCTCACATAAGTCCCCAAATCCTGAACAACTAGGTGAACTCTTAGAGGCATATTGTCAATGTGGTAGTTCCCTGGGGTAGATGACTTCCCAAAGGATACAATAATGCATTTTTGGCACCTAGTTTCAGTTCATAATTCTGGTAACAGTTATTTATTCTGGACAAACCTTCCTGCAGTTTGGCTAAATCATTTGGGGATTCAATGACTGCTCCTAGCTTGCAAACTTAGTCAGCCAGAGCCCTTTGGTATTGGCTTTTACTTCAGAAAAGGAGTTGCCATACAGGAGAGGTCCCAGCACAGAACCCTTGGGGACTCTATTGGTGACTGGTCTCTTTGTGGGGGTAACTTCCCCTATTTTCATTATCTGTATCCTATCTATGAGCCAGCTGGTGGTTGAGAGGGTGACATAGGGTTTTAGTCCCAGTTTATTAAGCTTCTGTACTATGCCTGAGTGGGGAATTGTGTCAAAAGCTGTGGCCAGTCGAGGTATGAGGTGTGTACCATTTTGCCTTTATCCATTTCTTTGGTGACCTTTCCAAAAAATCCATCAAGTAGAGTAAGCGTGACCTGTCATTGATGAATGCAAACTGAAATGGGTCCAATGTTTGGAGGTTCCCAATCTCCTGATTGATTAATTCCATGATAAGTCTTTCCATGGCTTTGCATATGAGGCTGGTCAGACGTATGGGTCTGTAATTGCCTGGGTCTGTGAAAGGTTCTCTCTTATGCAGGGGGATGACTGTAACTGTTACCCATTCACTTGGTACCAAACCAGTATGGAGACTGAGACTGAACAGTGTTGTTAGGGGTGTGGCTAAATCGTGCTTCATGCTCTTTAATATGCATCCAGGGATATTTTCAAAAATCATCGATGCAGCTTTTTTAGGCTTTGATAGCACTTTTAGGACTTGATATTGTGCGATAGCTGGAGGTGAGCCAGTTCCAGGTATACCTTGAGAGATAGATGGAAGAAGGAGAAAAAGGGTTAAAGTTAGAGATAAATTTATCATTCAGTAGGTTTGCTATATCTTCAGCCTCAGTATAGGTAACATTGTTCACAGTCAGCTCAGTGCATTGCTGCATTGTGCTTTTGAGATTAAAAGCATAACTAATAAAATGCCTTGTGATTGTCTGTGGCTTGGGTAGCTATTTTAGCCTCAAATTTGGCTTTGGTGGATTTTATTAAGTGCCTGAGCTTGCTTATTTTAGTGACAAGAGCTTTAACATTCTGGGAATAACTCATCTTACTTTTGATCAAAATTCTATTCCTTTTATTATAAAGTTTGTTTATGTTATGGTTCCACCATGTGGGTATGTTTCTGGGGTTTGCCCTGCACTTGTTCTTACAGGGTACTACTGCATCTATGCAGCTGTTTACATGCTGGTATAGTATAGTGGTGTACATTTCTGCATATTCAGTAAAGTTCACTGGGTTTGGTGGGAATATGAAGCTTCACTTTGTCTTAAAGAAATTTCTAATGGTACCCTGGGTGAAAGGGATCTCTGGTTTCAGTTTTTTTTTGAAGGAGACTGCTTTATGGTCCAACCTAGGAAGTGATGAAGATATGCAAGGGATATTAGCAAGGACAAGATTCAAGATGTTATTTCCCCTAGTGGATACTCTGGCTAATTGTTCCAGGGCATTTGTATTAACAAGGTCTAGGAATCTCTATGCTTATGCACTAGTGGTGGAGTGTAGGTTTCCCAGTCAATAGTTGGATAGTTTAGATCACCTATGAAAATGGTACTGGGTTTAATACTGAGTGATTCCAGTTCCTGTAGATAGGCCATGTGGCATTCTTTTGTCATAGAGGGAGTTCTATAGCTAGCTAATATATGGTACTGGACCTTTCTAATGGTTATTTGGACACAAAGAAGCTCTAGTGCATCACCCTGCTTTACCAGCCTTGATACGAGTCTCTTCTGGATGTAGAATGAAATACCTCCATTCTTCCCCTCCTGTGCAGTAGCTGGTCTTAACATGTGTGAATATTTACTACTAAAATTAACCTGTATTTGTTTTTCTACTCTGTTAATAATATTTGCTCATTGTTCAGTTGTTTGCATGATTCTCTACTTTTTGCGGTTATCTCGTGTGTGAATCACTTCTGTTTTATTTTGTTGTGAATTTCTTTACATGGGCTGTGCCTGCAAATGATCTATTATGATCAGTGTACTACCCTAGTAAACAAACTAACCAACTAACAAACTAAATTCCTGCACTAAAAGTACAGCTTTGGTAAAACATAAACTAACCACATGTATGCAGTCCCCATTCAGCAGATGATTTCAGTGAGACCTAAAGCACTCACCTTTTTGTTTAGCCATAGCAGTATTAAGTACTCACCTACCAAGCTTGTCTTAAGATACCTTATTATCACTATCTGTTGATAAGGCTTCTGTTTAGTTTAAACTATGAAATTTATACATATTGGAAACTACCATGAATAGTGTTTATTGTATTATATTGCATTTACACATTCTACTTTTATGTCTTTGCATATAATGCAACTTTTTCCCCCATCAGAATAAGAAACACTGAAGTTAAACATGTTCACATTACAATATGACTTTATTATGCATGTATAAAATTTATCACAAGATGTACTATAGCTCTGGCTATGGATTCTGTGTAGTACATGGGGTATGCTGATTATGTTCTGAAACTAGTGAAACATAGCCTTGTTAAGTACATCTGTGATGTCGCAGAAGTGCAGAACATAGAGGATTATGAATGGGTCTCCTGTTATAAACAGTTATGGGTTCATGATAAGAAATTCATCTTGAGAATGCAACTCCAGAAATCAATTTTGGTATCCATGTCAATAAAACAAAAATGATATGTTCAGAGTGACCCAATCATATGTCTTTGTAGTGCACACATTTTTATATGCTTCACATACTGCCAATTCCGGAAAAATTGTGTCGGAGTACAACATGTTTTACCAGTTTTAAAAGCCTTTAACTCATACATATGTGGTTTACCTTTAAAATATCAACTGCACATAGTCGAATGTGCACACCACCGAAACGTTTCTGCGAAACCCATACCGCCAAAACTTCAGAAAGTTGACAAAATATTGAACATCAACATTTCGAACCATGCTGCACCTATAAACAAGTGCTAACATTGGTCAAAAAGGGGTCGATATTTTGCAGTTCGGAATATCGGCATTTGAGGTTTTGATAAGGCGCAGTTCAGAGTTTGCTGAAGCAGTTTCAATTTTGTGACCATCAACATTTTGAAGGTAAACTATATATATATATATATATATATATATATATATATATATATATATATAAATAAAATGTGTGTGTGTGTATGTATGTGTATACATACATATGTCAGTGTGTGGAAAACTATCACCAGACTGTATGTACCCAAAGGCAAACCAACTAAGAAAGCACAAAGAGAGGGGGGCACAGCTATTATCCTTTGCACAAGTGAAGACGGGAGCTGGATCGACCAGGATGTGCACTGGATGAACAACCACCCTGGCTAGACGTCTGTGCTCTAAAGCTTCTCTCTTAGCATGATGAGACTCTCTGTCTGTCATTATGTGGATTTATCAGTCTAGGCACAACTATTATGCTAACAGAAACTACAGGCATTGTATATTCCCAACAGTACTTTAAGGTGTGAAATGTGGCAGTCCTCCATCATGGTGTATGCTGTTGAGAATACATGCTCCATAATAACTTCTTATGAAAATGGTTTAATATGGGATGACGTAATCCTCTATGTTCTGCACTTCCCTGTTAGTTATTATTTCTGAATCACTCAGTTTATATGCTGAGCAAACCTGGTGATCATCACGGAGATTTCTGCACAAAGCCATGCACATGCCTGAGCGCCTGCAAGCAGGCATTTATTTTAGGGTTGACAGAATTCTCATTCCATATTTAACTATTTTCAGATGGAGCTGTTGTGCACCATGTATTCTCAACAGCATACGCTAGGATGGAGGACTTCCACTTTTCACACCTTAAAGCGCCACTGGAAATATGCAATACCTATAGATCTGTTAGTGCCATCCATCACACAAATGAGGTGCCCATTGATGCTTGTCATTGCACTGCAGATGGGACATTTGACACCAGTGTTGGGAGCCAGCTGTCTGCCTTTTTCATGAGATGCTTCAAGTTGAGACATTGTGGCTGGAGAAGGAGATGGTACTGCTCCTTTTAGAGCACAGAGGTGGTGTGAAAAGGAGTACAAGATTTTTCTGGAATTCTCCATAAGGAGTACTGCCTGAGACTTCTGCTTGAGGCCTATACCTGGCCACAACATAAGGTTGGATCCTGCAATAGTTTTGCTAAGGCTGTCACCCATGAAATTGGCATCCAAAATATGAGGGGAACAATGCCATAACCACTGCAGTACCATGAGGCATCACAATCCTGACTTCCTTCTCCAATGGGAGGAGATTGAGGCACAGTCACCACCTCAGTACTGTATGTATAGCTTATTTTAGCTACTCAAATAACCGGCCACTGTGCACCATCCACAAATTGTACATTATACCCTTTTCATGTCTCTACCCCCTGCAGAGATAGAAATGAATAGGGATGAATAGACATGTACACAGGAGCAGACTGCAGTGCCTAAAAGATCACTAATTTGAGTAAACATGCTGTCAAAAATGTCTGTCTTTTAATGGTAACAGTAGTAGACATTAAAAGATAATCTACAGCTTCAATACACCAGGCCTTATCTGTCAGTATTGGCAAAGATCAAAGGTATTAGTATGACAATGCAATGTAAGAAGTGTTTCTCTCATGCCTGTTACCATAGATGGACAAATGGGTCTTATTGCTGTGTGTCCTTGTTCTCAGATAAGATATCTTTGGGTTCATTTCCCACCTCCACATACTGTCATGATCATGAAAAATGTTTCATTTATATCTTTCTGTACAATTATATCACTACAGCAGTACAAGGTCCATACATGTAAGATGTCAAAGGAAAAATATACTTTAAAAATGATCAAAACATGGTAGGTTCAGGTTAAGGCACTTTAATCTTGCAGCAAGGAGACAAAAACTTGCTAATACAGAGTTTGTCTAACTAGAATCAGGAAATGCAGACATTTTTATACACTTTCTAATAAGACATTGCCTACCAAGCTGATGTAGTGAATCACAAGTTTTGTCATCATCATTTTGTAGTGATTGTTTTTACAATATTCTGCTGGTACTATCAATTTTTATGAGAAACTTCCTAAGAAAAGCAACGTGGCCTTGGCTACCACCGGTTAGATATACGCAATGTTACCATTCAAGGTACTATGGCTAATTTGAGCACAAAGCAAGTATAGATTGCAGTTTATTTCTCTAACAGTCCTTTGTCTATGTTATCTCTAACTTCTGCAGCTGTGCATGTTCTCATACTTCGAACAGAGCTGATTGTTTAAAATCATTACATTGACAGGATATAGCATTGTTCACTCATTTCTTCCTGACCTAGCAAATAATCACCTGCTTCTCGAGTACATTTCCAAAAGACATAAACATGAATATTGCCGTGCTAGCAATTACTAGGTCAGAGGGCATCTTGCAAGTTTCAGAAAGCACACTGCAGTTTCAAAAAGCATCTTTTCAGTCTGATATGAAACTCAACTGTATATATAACAGTGCATATAAAATAGAATGAAAAACGTGTTAACTTATTTAGTTTCTAATTAGCATTAAGCATACACACATTAATACATATTTTTCTGACATAAGATCATCATTATTGGTTTGTTGGACATTTCACAATTAGGTGTCCTTTGCCTATCAGGTGTGATCAAAATTTATCTCAAAAATCAAAATGCCTCTCTGACCACAGGCATACATTGGTCCGGCTAAATAGCCCCAGAAGTTAGTCTTCCATCTGTACTACTGCAGGTTGGGATAGCTATAGTTTTAGGCTTTCAATGGTTATATAAGGCTTCTGACATCTATGATTATTTACTGCTTTGCAAAATGCATTGTTTAACTGATTAGCAACAATAATTAGAATGCAGTTTTCATTGTGTTTGTGTTTCTCTTCCTCTACCCTCTTTGTTGCTCTCCTTTCTCTCACATACATTTTTTTCTTTCTCTCCATTTGTTTTACTATTATATTCAGTGGCATAGAGAACTATAAACTACCCTCTGGCATGGCCTAATAGCCTCCCCCCACAGGTGCAGCAGTACCCCATTCACCACCAGTTAAAGCACCATCTGGGTCCCAGCCTGCCACAGCTGCCTCCACACCTCCTGCCCTACCTGCATTACCTGCGTCCAGTAACCTTGCAGCAGAGGCTGGTACAGTGTTACCCACCAATAGCAGTGCAAGTGAAGGTGACATCTTTGTCACCCATCAGCAGCTGAAAGTCTTTATGGGGGATATCATCAACAGGAGGTTGGATGCCTATGAAGGCTGTATGGTGGCCATTCTCCTTTGACATGTTAAGTCGCTTCCCTCTCCAGTACTGGCTCCACCTTCTGAGCCAGATCAAGTAGTGACAGCATCTAGAATGATGAATAATATCCCACTAGGTCTTGGCTGGCAGAGCTTGCATCTTTGAATACCCAGTTTGATCCCCCAACCCAGTGTTCCACTCCCTTTTGTGTCCATGTCCACCACTGACAGTTTAACAATCCTCTCCTCAACACTGTCTTCCTTCTATTTGTCTAATGTCTCCTTCAACATGGTGTTCCCCCTCTGTAATTGTGTTACCCCACACCCAGTTATTTTTGTCTTTCTCTGCTACGTAATACCCACCACAATCCTGTTCATTCCTTATTTGTTCACATTCTGTTCTACCCCCTGCTTGTTTCCTCAACATGTTGATGTTCAGCAAACTATTAAATTTAATGATCACAGTAAGTGAAGGTATTAGAGATGGATATCTACTCTTGTAAATGCTTGTCACTGTTTCTATAACCAAATTGCTAGAGATGGGTCTCCACGCATGTCTACATTTTCCAGAACAATGTGCTGCTTACTGTCTTTGGCCTTCCCATGCAGACAGGTGGTTTGGGCACTGGCCAGCAACAGGACAGTTTACATTTCTAGTTTCCTCAATAGCATGCAGGACGACCCATTCCTGTAATTATCCACACCAGTTTTCCCACCCATCCCCT
Source organism: Protopterus annectens (assembly GCF_019279795.1). Taxonomy (NCBI): domain Eukaryota; kingdom Metazoa; phylum Chordata; order Ceratodontiformes; family Protopteridae; genus Protopterus; species Protopterus annectens. The sequence continues at coordinate 864,612,097 of NC_056725.1, forward strand.
CAGTCATTCATTTGCCAACCTTTGTTGCAGTATGTCCCAGAAAAGTTGCACCAACAATCAACTTGTCCATTTCAACTGCAATACAACTTTGTTACATACTGTCCCAACAGCACATATACTCAATAGACAACTCTCACAGCTGCACCAGTATGCAAAGTGGAAGTGGCAACATCTATGATTGGCTCCTTACAATAAATGCCATATAATCCAGAAATGTGCTCTAAATTTTAAATCTATGTACTGAACCAAGGGCTAGGTGTTACACCAATCAGTTTCCACAATGTTTACATACAGCCTAGACATAACTTTTTATAAAACATTAAGCTCAAGCAATACATTCTATCAGATGTAATAACCAGTAGTTTTTATTCCCGCTCAGTCATTTACATGTGCATTGCCTTGCTGCAATTCATGCTGTCACTGCAATGACAAGATGCATTGCAACGGACATTGACAGCACTCTATGACAAGCTGCATATCCAACTACACGGGTACAAATGCTGACAGGCAGCTTGTATATCATAATATATGCTTCATTAGTTTCCCACATGCTCTTTCAGCATGTGGACTACAACTATCTGGTCACACAAATTGTATAGATAAAGTCTAGTCCATTGAAGTAGTACCACAATTATACTCCATAACGCAAATACTGCCCACATGTACTCCATTGGCAGCAGCAATGTAATTCAATTGTACAATACTATGACAACAGGAACTAGTTACGGATGCATCTGTTAAACGCCATACATTAATCCTTATACTAGCATTACATTGCCTACGGACAATTACCATTGGGCATCTACATATCTAATGTGGTTTTTACATCTCAACTTTAAATTATCAGAAAAAAAATTAACAGTTCAGATCATTACAAAATCTCCTACTCCAATAGTGTCCACCGGTTTCAACATGGTTAAATGATATACCAAATACAGAACACTATATACCCAGATGCACATTTGCATTACCTCACACATCTATGCATTCCTTACAGGAGAAAATGAACCACAGAACCAGTAATTACATGACTCATGCTACAGTAATGTTAAATTAACCTCCTGTATAATATCAACATATCATCTTCAGCCTCTATGCAGAAATTCTGTAGTCCTGACAGTTACAGTACTGCATTTCATGGGCACTTTTCATAAACTGGTTCATTAAATTCACCATACATTGCCTACTGTGCATGCATAAATCAAGTTACATTCAACTTGTTCAACTTTGTGGTGTTCTCCTCAAGTCTTGGCAATTTCCCCTTCCCTGACACACATGAATCATATTACTACCAAATGATCACTTCCCTTACTGAAGATCTCATTAGACACAGTACAGAAATGTTACTGTGGATATACTTAGCCAGCAAACGTCTTAAACACTGCTCATGGGCCATTATGTTCAAGCTCTGAACATCTACATATTTTCCCCTTGCAACACAATTCACAAAAAAATTACTCCATCTTTTTTAACCCTCAGCTGGCATGATTTTCTGACACCGTTCCAAGGATCACCCCAACCATTAACACACTCATAGTAATTTTGAGCACTGGAAACCACTTGATTTAAGTCCACTACTGAATGACTATCATATACAGCACTAAGACCATCTGACAGAATTGGAAGCATGCATGCTGACCTGCACCATGGATGGCTCCGTAACTGACAGGACATGTTATATAGTGTTGCAATGTCTACTAAACTCAGGACTAGGTAATGAAATACCTGTACAATCTACACATAATGATTAAATCATGCCTGCACACAAATCTGTAACACAGATCTTCACTCAAACTACTATTAACATTTGTTTTACTGCCCATTATGCTCTTCCATTCACACTGACTCCTTTTTGTGTGCACTACATTTCTGGTAATAGTTCTGTTCTTACTCAAATGACAGTCAGACATACTTCTTTTGAAGGATCGTTTACAATGCCATTGTCAAAGTACATTCTGCTATTACAACTACCAATGTAGGCAATCCAACTACCAAGCTACATCTTCTTTTAACATTTTTGTGCCCTCCACATAGGGTGTCCAGTATAACTGGTGACTAATGCCAAGATACATGCAATTCATGGCAGATGTAAACTTTTCCATGACATCACCTTGCCAAGCGCAGTCCTAAAGTCAAACAATGGTACAGGACAGCACACTATGCATGCATACTCAGCTGTATGTGACACCACACAAAGCATACCAATCAGCTACAGTATGTCCCAGATAATATGAATACAGAACCCAACTTTGACTATCACATATGCAACAGCAAAGTAACTCATGCAACCTGTTCAATGTTCAGGTATACAGCATGTATGCAGAAATCATGTTTACAAATGATCACATTAATAAAGTGTCAATTTGATGCTTCCCATTTCCTCACCGCTAGCTTTATACTTACAAGCCCTACACTGCCTTTTAACTGGGTTCCCATCATAGTGGTGTCATCAATAAATCATGCAAAAAGCAAACCAGTTAGTAAACTGTGATACGACTGCATCTCTGACAATGCAACAAGAAACTGCTACCCAGGGCATCACAGCTCACAAACACATCACATACCTCTCATACAATCATGTCAGTAAACACGGACTACTGATAGTTTGGTAACAGCCTGGTTTCCCAGTGCTTTTACCAAATCTGGAAATGTGTCTTGCAATCACTTCACTCTTCTCTGGATGCTCACACCTAGCAATATTCTTTGGCAAAGGTGGAACAGACATGGGTGCAACTTCCAAAAAACCTCTTTTAGCTCTTGACTTCCATCATCAGATCATAGATGTAGTCAAACTTTTTCCTTCTCAAATACTGCTTTCACGACCCACTCCTGCTTTGACTTTGGGTGCATCACTCGGTATCAAAGCTCTCCTTTACATCCTGATTTGCTGCTAGAGAATCAGACCACTGCTTGTTCATGCTTGATGTTTTCGTTATAGTCAAGGATGGCGAAAATGATTCGTGCCATCATTCCAGCAAAGCTGAAGTGCTCAAACTTGGGTCAGTATCTGCATAGCAATGCATGGAACACCTTCAGGTTTCCAGTTTAACAAAACTTTGTGATGTGCTTCAAGTCTTTAAGAAATATTGTGTTTGTTACAATCCTCTTCAATGCAGTGTGACATGCACTGTCTTGTTCAAGCCACTTCTTTTTATCTCCATCTTTGACTGCCATCTCATTACCACAACAGGAAACCTTCTTTGCACCACTCCAGCTGTGTTAGTCTGTTACGTGGTAGAGCAAAGATAACCATTTCTCCTCCATTACAACTTCACCCCCCTCACACGTTTCAGCACACCACCAGAGATGATTGGAAATACTGTGGCACCATTTCAGTAATTCCCATTTTCCTTGCCTTTTTCCAGCTTCAGCTATTTTCTTACTCAAGTTTTTTGCCATATGCTACACATCAAACTGGTGTTCAACCTCTGGAAATTCATTTTGCATCAAGAATCTGATCCCAGGATGTCTGTCTGTTGCCACAAGACTTACATTAATATTCTTAGACAGCAAGTTAGTCATGCATTGCTTGAAAGCCTTCCTCTCCAGAGATACTGCAGTGACCCCCTTTGAAACCTGCTTGAGGTCATAATCAATGATGAATCTTGAATCCAGGTCCATCATGGTGTTACAGCAGTACTTGGCAGAATATCCTGGAGTATCACAATGCCCATCTCCAGCTAACCATATTGCATCTGTCAGTAAGCGACTTTGAGGATGCATCCAGGTATGCTGCAAAACTGGGAATAAATACTGCCTTTGAATGGAATAAAAGTCTCACTGATGAACTCCAGTCCTACATATGCACAGAACCGTGCAATATGGGCATATGTACTGCCACTGAAAAGTACTGATGATGCAAGAAGTAGATTGCCAGCAGGCATTCTTTCGATTACCGTCTGACTTTCCCACTCCAGAACTTCATGCCCACTTATGCAAGTAACCTTCACGGACACTTACGAACCCAGCTTCAATTTCTTCTCTACTTCAACAGCCAGAGTCTGGCAAAGAGGACACTTCAATTTCAAGAGAAGGGAATCAAGGCAAGATTCGAATACAATAAACTTCAGTTCACTTACCATCCTTTCATCTTCGTCCTTTTCTTCTGTGTCTTCCATATCAAATGTTGACATGCTGTCTGAAGGGTAGCTCCAGTTCGGATCCTTATCCAGGTCATCAGTTGTCCACCGTGAAAAGGGCAAGTCACTCTGTATACTTGTCTGCAGCACTTGTGGTGGATATTTGACTGGTGTGCTGAAAGCCTTCATCTGATGACACATATATGCACTTGAGCTACATGTTGCATCCTCCCTGTTACTACAATCCTCTTGTTGAAGAGGTGTATTCACACCCATCCTCTCTGTGCCTGCCTCACTACAAATATTAGCAACTGTCAGTGCAAGCTCACCTGTTTCCATCTGAACAACTGTGGACTTCTTACAGTAAGTGTGGTCTATCAATGGAGAGACTACCACCTCTGAAAACTGTACAGCTGCATCTGCTATCTTCCAGTGTCTTGTATCAAGGTCTATTAACTTTGCTTGAACTCAGACACTGTAGCCTTTCCTCCAGAACTTCGTTTGAGATCCACCAGATTTCTGATCATGATGAATTTCCTATGTGTGGACATCCATGTGTTCGAATACCTCTTCATACAAATCCGCCACTTGTACCTGCAGTCACAATAATGATTTTAACTACATGCTCACGGTGTAGATATCCATGTGTTTGACTAACTCTTCATACAAATCCACCACTTGTACCTGCATTCACAATATTGATTGTAACTACATGCTCAGTGCAATACAATTCCTCAATACCCTATAAAAATCTAATTAATATGCTGATGTACCCACCCGACAAAATAAGCCAATTCCAAATTGTGCCGATGATCACGTGCAACAAAAACATTACTAAACACCGAATATGTGGACAATACTGCATGTAGGACTTCTGCATTGATCATGCTCCTCAGTTCACACCATCTTGCTTCAGACATGCAAACGTTTATACATAGTCGTTACAGATACCCATGGTTAATGTTTGCAAGCATACTACTCCATTAGAAGTACTATTAACTCTGTGTGCCTTCATTGCTCTTATTTGGCCCAATATTGTATTAAATATCCACATTGGTGAATGGCATAGTATTGTTAAGCAGTGTCATACCCTCTAACACTGTCTCTTTAGTAGATATGGCTTTGACTACCAAGAAAACCACAAAAAGTGCAAACACTAAGCACATTAACTCCACAATTACATGGCATAGCCACAGCAGCTGGTACATCACTGCTGTCCACGTGAAAGCAGCACAACAATATACTATAGTAATACACATTTAATTTTAAAATGTTCAAATTTCTAAGAGATTCAGATCCTGACCATAAAACCATCTTTACTCAGTAGTCAGTATTACAGAATTGCTGACCACTACTCACCTCTGCATGTTCTTCAACCACTGGAAGAGCTTCCTGTTGCTCTGGAATCACCACGCACTGTGCAACCTCTGGCTCTGGATCACATTGTTTCTGTCTACATATATCATTATCACTCTGTGAGAGATACAAAAGTGTGTTAAAGGTATTTTGGATATCAGAGCAACAATTACACACACACTGATGCATTTTAATTTAAATGCAGTATATAGTTGTAATTACCTTGCTTTGCCCATAGACTTGATCACCCACAATGTCTTCCAGGGTCAACTGTGTGGTATTCAACAGTTCATCGATAAGCTGTAGGGAACAGTGCATGCATTAGCAACAGCTACAATGGTATTCAGAAATTACAGGCAAACTAGTCCAGCAACCCATTTTTAAGTATCTGTAATGAATTGTCAGAGCAAAATGCTTACATTTTTCTGCTGTTTGCACCACAGCCAATGTGCTGTTGATCTCTGTGGATTTTTTTGTAGAAAAATCAAACAGTGTTGGTACCGTATCTTTAATAAGTTGTTGAATTGGACACCGGGGCTTTGTGTTGTCTGGCAGCAGCTCGTACATGAAGTTCAGCTGAAATTGTCTCTCTTCAGAATGTTTGCAGCACAGAAAATGCCTTGGCTTTGTGCTTGCAACAGATGCTTTGACGAACTTACTAATGTTGCCGACGTCTGTACCACAGTTAATCACCCATCGCGTACACAGTTTAATGTCACGTGGAAAGCAATGGAATGACACACCAGGTGGCAGACTATCTCAGCAAATTTGACATCCATATGCAAAGCACTGAGGCGTGGCTACAATCACCTACATAAAAAAGAAAGCAGTAAAAGTATCGAATCATAATAAGCATGTAGTAATGGACCAAGCACTTTGCAGATAACGTGCTGAACTGACACAGTGAGTTTTTCTCCCATCTCAGCAACACAGCAATGCCATTTCTATGCCTTGTACACTTATTAATCCAGATACAAATATTTACTTTATTGACAACACACCTCTAACTGCTTAATCTTCATCTTGTGACTATTAGAAAAGGTGCCACCACCTGCTGACAGGTTGTCCTCCTAAGATCACCAATAGTCATTAGCTGCACTTACCACATCTGTGTACTTCAAACACCGTACAGTGTCATAAAATGTAGTCATACAAAGTAGTGTCATGCTACAGGTTAGGATCAGAATACACATTGTCTACATCTGAACATTGCATGTGACAGACCACGCAAAGCCTATGCTTCTAGTTGTATAAGCAGACATCCAGATAGTTGTTACATCAGCTTCTGCATCCTCTAATACCTGTACTTACATTACAACATCTACTGCAGTCTTCAATACCTTCCATAAATTGAACGGTATGAAAGCAAGCACATTACTGGTTTAGGTGCAGTGTTCGGCGTGCAGCCAAAGCAAGCAGGTGTAAGCAACTAAACTACGGATGCACATCAGGATGGGCAACTCATGTTGATAGTTCAGCAAGGGGAAAGTATACTCTTACATGAAAACTGAACTTTCAAAACATGTAAAACTTGCAGTTTCTGCAAATATTAACAACTTATGTTCTCCACATATATAGCAATGACAATCTACGCCCATACTATTACCTTTTGTCATGTACTTATCACAGGCCATTTCCACTACCATCATTGTCTGATGTGGCCATACCAATGTCAGTAAAGATTACACATAGAAAAATTTATTGTAAACTTAATGTGTTGCAGCAAGGTGGCCACATCACTGACAGGACTGTAATACATGCACCCATGTAAATGTGTGCTCATCGGAAATGGTCAATTGTTCCACGTAGGCACATAATGGTTCAAATGCTTTGATAACCATATGACAAAATCTATTACTGAATTATAGCAATCACTCCAAGCTTTATTACAAACAACAAGCTTTTCCATGCCATATTAGTACTCTGAAAAAAATCCGCAGTCCTTCAAATGGCTGAAACCCACTGTAACTATCTGTCTCTTCAGCTGGAAAGTCAGCTTGGATACGTGCCACTACACATGCTGGGAGGATCATTTGATTTCCAAAGCCAAGTTCCTGATGTTATAGATCCACAAAACATATGCTCTGTACACCAGCAAGCAGTACAACCTGAAATAGTGAAAAGTAATGTCAACTACGAAATGTCACTAGAGATACAACCGCTTACAGCAAGTTGAATTAAATTTACAGACATCCATCAACAGTACTGCAATCAGCACAACCGTACAGCATTACACAATTAATTACATACGTCCAGTATGGCTCAATGCTACATATTGAGAGTCTGCACCATTGCAAACCACACCAACCTCAGCATTGCTAGGCAACATCAGTGGAAGTGTGACTGGCAATTCGGTCACCAGTGGCTGTACATAAATATGTGGCACTGCAGTACCATTGCTTCCATCATTTTCTGCTACCTTCCACATTTAGCCTTGAACTTACAATGTCAAAAAAAGATAACCAGACATTCACACACCCAAGCAATCCACACTACAGTCACACAGCGACATTCATTCCATTGCGTGTGTTGGAATCTTCCTCTAAGCATGTACTGCTGCCGGACTATCATTTGCAGGATGTGTGGTAATAAGCAGGCTGAGGCAAACTGTGGATGCATGGTAAGGCAGGAATTCATATCTGATGTGGAATTCAGTTCTCTCCACCATTCCACAGCACATGGTGATGACATACAACAAAGGCATTTGCATGCCTTGCTCATCAGTGCGCAGTGTCCACACAAGCACCACTTCATGTCACCCAGACTAGAGACATGGCTTTCCATGTCACTACTGCTGTTCATGCAATGTTGTTTCCTCCTTGGCTCTCCAGGAAGATAGGTTGGCTCAAAGTGATACCCCTGTCTTGCACTGTGCTGTCCTTCATATGCCATTTGGGTAGTTATACTATGGGAGAAAATGGATAACATGGGCAAAAATTGTACATCAATCTGACAGAATTGCTTTACTCCCAACTCTGGAAGATGTGTTTTAATCCAACTAAACAACTAAAGGCATAACATACTTGAAAGTGACTGTTTTAAATTATGTGTCATGCTGAGAGCCTGTTATTGGAGTGCACTTCATCACAAGAAATGCACCTTGGAAATAACTGCCAAGTTAAACAGACAGAACATGCAATGTTCAGTGATACTGGCTATGGCAGACATGTGCTTAATGATCTACACTGACAAGCCACATTACATGTCCATTTCAGCCACTGCAAACAGTAGATGTATCACTTCATAGCTAAGAGATCCACTGCCAGGGCATGCTAACAAAGATTTTATGAAGTAACAGCTACTCTGTTTGACAAGAGTTAATATGCTTAGACTAAGTTCCCCAGACTCACTTCTCAGTTATAAACTCCCCTTGACTACATTACATCACAACCAGATATAATCGGATTAGGCTTTAAGCAGCCTGTCTAGGTGATTAACTTCCAAATCTTGGGAGCAAATATCTGAGGCGATTTGGCAGGCCCATCAATAGAACTTGACACCAGTGCCATCAGCCGTCAGTACTGCAAGCAAACTAAAGATTTTTTCTTAAAACAATGACAGGATGGGCTCTGACACTAGCAAGCCAAATGGTTGCTCACCTACATTAGCAGTCAGGCAGAAGAATTAAAAAAATGGAGATATGTGAAACTAAAGGGATATATTTCTGCCTGAAACACCTTACAATTCCATTTTTTTTTATGTGTGTCTGACAAGTAATATGACAACCCCCCCCTTCCATTGTCTATGAAAAACCCATCAGGACTGCTTCCCAACATCTACCACAAGAAAAACAGTTGTGTGCTGAACAAACTTTGATTGGAAAATTCACTGCAAATATCCTGTCAGTAACCAGTTTACTGCTGTGATGCTGAAAGCTTTGGCGACTGCTTTGTCTATGCTTTGCACGCAGTTGTAAACCTTGCCCATAAGGTTTTCTTGAATAGTTTTAATTACAGTTCAGTGAAAGCATATGTATTTCTGACTACACTAAATTTGTCCATACTAAATGTATTTTGGAACACTTCTCCACGGGCCTCTGCTGAAAATGGCTTCTGTAAGGCAAACTTAGACTATCCCGGGGAAAAGGTTGAAATAATGACATATTTCAAGTAGCAAGCAGCTGGTAAAAACACAAGTACAAGTACCACAAGTAATCCAGCAGTACAGAGCCATCACTCACAGAGTCCCACAGTGAGGAATCAGAATACAGTTTAGCTAAACACATCCTTGCTCTGGCTCAGTACACACAAAAACAAAGTGAAATCAAACCCCTCAATGGGTAACAGTGACGTTTAATGTGCACTAAAAAGAAACATTTTGACAGTATGGACTTGCACTTATTTCACAAGGATTCATTTCATTCCCAGTGTGGATCACTCAGTGTGTATGTACAAACAAAACTAAAATCAACATTGCATTGATCCAAACAGCTCCAGAGTAGTCTTGCTGGTTACAGAAGATTCATGAGTGCTATCCTTTATGGATACCATGGCTATCAGTACAAGGAAAGATAATAGAAATGATGTTAATACTAATGCATATTAAGAAATGAATCACTTCTATATTAGGCTACCTAACAAAAATCTGCTAATGGCTAAATGGCTAAACTAAAACATTGACAGTGCCACTGTACTCGACATATAATCAGACCATTAACTGCCATGCTTCCTTCTGTTATGTAACTCAGACACCTGCAACAACTGCAGAGACCACACAGGTTTCTTATCCGCAGAATCCATGGACCCAATAACATGATTTAAATGGAAAGACTGAAAGCCCTGTCACCGTACTTCATATCATATATGCTGTGCACTGGCAATCTGTGCCTGGCCTACAGAGCAGTCTTGAACCCTGCCGTAATGGAATTGCTGAACATCCACAAACATGGGACCAGAATAGCTCACTCCAGGGATCTCAACCTAGCCTGTGACATCAACAGAACATGTTGGAGACAACTATATCTCCCAGAGATTACCACTACTTTGGAATAAGCTCCCACCGCATGTGAAACAGAGCTCCTCAAATGACCATATTCAAGTGCAACCTTGATGATCAATAAGGGTATTCAAGAGGTGACCTGTGTTTGGCATGCAAGCCATCTTGCAATCCATTACTACTGGTTTTGTTGAACATCAGCAAATCAAATGGCATTAGAAAAACTTGGCCCAGGGATTCAAACCTTTGCTACAACATCAACAGGACATTATGGTGTGTAATCACTCTGGAGAAATGAATTCAGCAAGCAAAGGAGAGCAGTAGTACTGAAGTTGAATTCATCCTCAAGTCTAGGTGAGTACGTTCGCGAGGTGAACCCTATTTTGTCACAAAATCTCACCATGGAGACACTGAAGGATTGCCTTTCAAAAACAAAAAAGATAGCTGGATGCACAAGTCCCAGGTTAAAAAAGTGCCCAGTCCTGGTAGGCTCACTGGTGCAAGGACAGGAAAAAATGACAATGTAGAATCTGCAAAATCCAGAAACATTCCTATAATGTGGCCAGGCCAGGCCCAGGGTGCAGATGGCCCCTCCTGCTGTAGAAGTAGCAGTTCACAAACAAAACTGATAGGCCAAAGAAGAGCCATCAGGACAACAGAGTAAACTATTGAGGAAAAGAAAATTATGTATTGTTACTATTATGCAAAAAGCCCAGAATTTCCAGACACAAATCTTACAAAATGTTTAAGACAGAAATTAGAGGAAAGAAAAATACTTCAAGAAAAACTGTCAGAAGCTTCAAATAAAAATTTGAGTTCATTAATACAACAGATTTACAAAAATTAATATCACAAAGTTGGAATGTGGAATAGAAGATTAGTGAAGCAGAAGTTAAAGAAATAGAATTTGAAGTTATGGAGTTTCTGTGAAGGATTTAATCTAGATATTCTAACACAGACCACATCATAGGATGATGGAGTGAGTACTCAAAGTAAGGAGAAGCAGGAAGATCAAGAGACATCTGAAGAGGTCTGGACATGGGAAAGAAAAAGAGATTTAATATTTTATTTTATTTACATTTGTTTACTGGGATAGTCCAACTGGATACATGTCCATTTTCAGCGGAGGCCCAGGGAGAAAAGCTCCACAAAGACAAACTTACATAGATTACACAGAAGTTAGCAAACAATTACAAAAACAAAGTGATTATATGCAATGGGTTAGTAGTGTTCCCTAGTAGGGACTCACAATTGTCATGGACAGACAATTAAAAGTAAGAGACATCAGACTGGAAGCAGAGCTTGGTGATGTAGTTACAAGTTATGATAATTGCAGAATATGCTTTTAGTTTATAACTTAATCAGGGTTGGTACATGGGCATAGCCAATTCACTTTGAGATACTGTTCGAAGTTTTTTTGAAGAGACTTTTGGAGGATTGTAGGGTTATATAGTTTGGCAATGAATTCCAGGTTTTGCCAATGAAGTTGGCAAACAGGGATTCACCAGCAGAGTTATTAGCTTTGTGGGTTTGGACCAGTAGTTTATCAGCTGACCGTAGGGATCTTAGATTGCTATATGGCTTAATAATATTTTTAAGTGAGGGGGTATCCTCAGGGTAGTACAAAATTTTGTGCGCTATTAAGAGTTGATTGAATTGAATTAAGCTGGGCAGTTCTAGCCACTCTAGTTGTTTAAGGTTCTGGCATTGGTGGGTTCTATAGGTGGAGCCAGTGGTGAATCTGGCAATATTATTGTAGCTATGGGACAACTTACCTAGTTCGGATTTGTTGAGGTTTCAGAGTACAGGCGAGGCATATAAGAGAGTAGAGAGTAGGTGTGATCGGGCAATTGCAGTCCTAGCCAGTGGGGTTAAAATGTCTTGTTTCTATACAGTGATCCAAGATTCTTATTGATGGTCAAATTTGAGATTATTGTCTATGATAACCCCTAGCCATTTGGTGTGATTATCTGGGGAAATAGTGGTACCATTGTTAGATGTGACAGAAAATTGTGACAGAGAATGAAAGTGCGGTGGATCTACTAGTGGAAGAGAAGAATAGAAGTTTAGTTTTATTGGGGTTCAGAAGTAGGTGTTGATTGGTGAGCCAGTTCTCGATAGCGTTAAATGTATTTTGGGTTAAGATTTGCAAGTCAGATGGGGAGGTGGCTGAGCAGATGAGAGTGGAATATGGTGCAATATTTATCCAAAGGAAATAAAAACTAATCAATACAAAAAGAGCAGCACCAAAGATATTTGAAAAGAAATACAGGCAAAAGAATCCAGTAGTGGAAACATTTACAATAATAATACAAATAAGACAAAAAGGAAAAAGAAATCCGTAATGGAGAATTTAAAAATATAGAAACTGAGGTTATAGTGCACCTGCAATGTGAAGGATTCTGTGTAGAAAATCTAATGCAGATAGCACTGCAGCAGCATAGAGCAATGGATATCCAAATTAAGGGGAAACAAGTGGAACAGGAAGCAACGTGTCAGGTGCCATATCAAGATATTTTGGAGCCTTCAACAGGAAACCAGTATAAAAGATAACTTGAAGCTAGCCAGCAAGGGAAGAAACAGGAGACAGAAAAATATAAAGCAATTAAGGCAAGTGTCACTGTTAGAAGACTATAGAAGAGGAAATAGATCAACAGAAATACTAAGAAGGATAGATGTGATACAAGCAATGCACAGTATAAGAATGGACCAGCATCTATCATGCACTATCTCAAATAAATTAAAAAAATTCACACCGGCAGAAATATTTAGAATATACACAGATCAATGTAAAGGAAAATACAAAATACACCACTTAGTGATGATCAAAAAAAGTTTGAGAATTGGGAAACAAGGTAAAAGGAATTGAAAAAACACCAAAAAACAGGGAATAAATGTATTTGGGAGAAGTAGCCATGAAGATCCTGAGGAACACAACAAAGATGCTAAATGGATAAAAGTAAAAGCAGCAATAAGAAATGTAAAGGTAGAGGATATGAAATGGGATTCACCACAGACCAATGCAATGCTTCCAGTAATGCGGCAACCACCACCCATCGAGTAAATAAGTGGGCAATGCCCTCAGTTCAACACACAAATAGGTGAAAGGTCTGATCTTTATGTCATAGCTTGCTAATAGGTGCAGACACAAGTAACTAGCTACAGAGTGCCTCTGAATGACCAGTAGTATGTATCCACTCCAAAGAATAACAGCTACTGCATAGTAAAGCCCTACAGCATGGCAAATCTTTGGCCTATTACTATGCAGTAGCTGCTATTCTTTGGAGTGGATACATACTAAGAATAACAGCTACTGCATAGTAAAGCACTACAGCATGGCAAATCTTTGGCCTTTTACTTTCACTTCATTTGCAGCATGCACTGTTCCACATTTCCAATCAGTGAAAAAAATGAAACCCAGTACTACATGCGAAACAGATCACACGATGTGAGAAACAACAAGCGCAATGGCATTTGTACAATCCCTTACGTTGTTTGCAGCTTTGCAACATAAGGCAAAAAGTAACATGAAAAAACCAACACAAGTATGAAAGGATGAGATTTGCTCAACTTCTTGTATTTACAATGAAGCTCAGACAAAGAAACATTAACCAGTGCTGCAACAACGCAGAAGCAGAAGATTCTAAAAATACATTGCTACAAGCATCATAGCTAGAGTTTGTGCCACCTAGGATGGTCTGAGTTTGCTGCCCTTCCCCCTATCTCAAAATCATGTTCAAATGCCCCCCCCATATACAGTCCCCCTCCCCCGCACAGCCATGCAACTGCCCATTACTTGGCCATTTCTCCCGATTTACCATAACCAACTGGTGCATACTGCCTTATGCCTTTCTACAATGCCTATTTGGATCTCATTTACAACTTTTATGTTAAGTATTACAGTAAAAATACTGATAGACATTTGGTAAACACAGCAATACGGGCTCACAATGAAAACAGACTCAACATTGAACCAACACTGAAACACACATTCAAAGAAAATGCATCTGGTTAGTGGTGGCTAAAGTGTACTTTTCAGATGATTACGCGTAAGCCCCTTGCACACATTTATGATCATGCCAACATGTGTTCTTTGATTCACATTCCTGATTGTATTTATATTGCTTGTATAGCACAACACACATTACGGGATCCTTTAAATGTATTATTTTTAACATTTTTCTAGTAAGCAATGCAACAAAATGCATGAGCCAATAATGCCAAAACTGCACAATTCATAGCATTTACATCGTAAAAGTCTACTCCAAATGGTCATTACAATCCAGCAATACCAGTAAATGTCCACAATCTCTGCTGAAGTAGACCTCCTCTAATTACACATTAGAGATATGTAACTAATGAAGAGGTTGCTGCTATGAAACAACTTTATACAGGAATGTTTCATGTACAAGTAAAGCGAATGTTGTTCTTGAATAAATTGCCTGTCCCTTGACGAATAAACTGCCTATGTTACATTAAAAATTATATGCCAATAATATTGCAATAGGGAAAGGATGGCATACTGATAAACAGGTGAATTACTAGGTATCTCCTCCAAAGAAGGGCATTCTCAGGACTGCAGTATCCTCCCACTTTAAAGTACTAGACCGAACAGTAACAGCTATCCATTTACATACCGTCATAATAGAACCCACAAACTTCTGCATCAAAAGCAAGTATATTATGTGTCATGCTACTAGCAGTGCAAACAGAGTAGCTATAAGCAGAAGAAAACTTCTCTTCCCCTGAAGCTCGCAGCACACACACACACACACTTGCATGCCCACACACCCACACACTTGCACCCCCTGCTTGCATGCCCACACTCACACACACACACTTGCACCCCTTGCTTGCATGCCCACACACACACTTGCACCCCTTGCTTGCATGCCCCCCCCACACACACTTGCACCCCTTGCTTGCATGCTCACACACTCACACACACTTGCACCCCTTGCTTGCATGTCCACACACACACACTTGCACCCCATGCTTGCATGCCCACACACACACACACACACACACACACACACACACACACACACACACACACACTTGTTTGCATGCCCGCCCCACACACACTTGCACGCCCCCCCCCCCCACAGGATTGGAGTTAAACTGTTGAAGATGCATAGCACCAATACTCATAGGCATCTGGTAAGCAATGCAAAACAGTTCCACAATGAAAACAAATTTAGCATTAAAACTTGTCTGCCCTTGAAACTGACATTGATTGAAACAGCATTGAAACCCACATTCAAAGAAAATGCATCTGGTTAGTGACAGATAAGCTTTACCTATGGGCTGATGTCAAATAGGCCCCTTGCACACATATATTGGTCTATGCAAACACGTGTTCTTTGATTCACCTTCTTGATTGTATGCATTTATATTGCTTGTATCATACAGCACACTTGAAGCATGTTTTAAATTATTGCATTGAACATCTTTCCTGTAAGCAATGACACAATGCATGCAACACTAGTGACAAAACTGACCAATTTCAAACATTTTCATGTTAAAAGTACATTCTAACTTGTCAGTACAATTCACCAAAAGTAAAATTCATCTAAATAATTCCACATAAGACATCTGTAACTGATGAAGAGGTAGCTGCTA
This sequence comes from Protopterus annectens, assembly GCF_019279795.1. Classification (NCBI taxonomy): domain Eukaryota; kingdom Metazoa; phylum Chordata; order Ceratodontiformes; family Protopteridae; genus Protopterus; species Protopterus annectens. The sequence goes on from NC_056725.1 coordinate 864,628,089, forward strand.
GCAAATAAATTTATACATTTCAGTGCTTCATCTACAAATGAAGTGCCAGTTGCCCTTGAATACATTGCCTATGTTATACAAAGAAATTATATGCTAGTAATATTGCAATAGGGAATGGATGGCAAACGTAAAATAGGTTTGTAATTGCTAGGTATCTTCCACAAAGGACAATGTTCTCATAACTGCAGTATCTTCCCACTTTAAAGTACAACACAGTACAGTATCAACTATCCATCTACATACCATTGGAGTAGAACCCACAACCTTCTGCATCAAAAGCAACTATACCATGTGTTGTGCCACTAGCAATGGAGACAGACTAGCCTTCAGGAGAACTAAACTTCTCTTCCCCTGAAGCTCTCAGATGCTTGTAAAATCCACTTGACATGCATCTATATCTCTCGAATTTGCAGAACTAGAAATCTGGAAAGAGCTATAATTTACTGGAGGGGGGATGAAAGGCCCCAAAACAGGGACAAAGTATAAAGATTGCTCGTCTAATGTTACAAACTTGCTAGAGTAAAATGTGCATTACCATGTGTTTTCAGACAGCTAACGGAAATTGCTTAGCACCCCTCCTCACACACACTGCCCCCATACTTGCACCCCCATACACAAAGCCCGTGTGCATGCATCCCCCTGACACACACACACACACACACACACACACACACACACACACACACACACACACACACACACACACACAATCACCTTGTTTGGATTGGAGTTAAATTGTTTAAGTTGCATAGCACAGGCATCCGGTAAGCAAGGCAAAACTATCATTAAAACTTCTCTGCCCTTGAGACTGACAATGACTGAAACAGCACAGAGGTCTTAAAAAAATATAATCAGTAAAAAAACTTCAGCAAAAAATATAAAATAAAAAGTAATAATAAAATGCATTCCCTGCATAATGTGTTTCTCGAATTTGTGGATGACTGCAAAAGAGGTAGAAAAGCAGAAGTAACAGATGCACTCAATTCTAGAATTCTAAAGCAAAACCACATTCTAATGTTCAGAAATGGGACTCATGGTTTGCTACAAAATATATGATAGCGCACACTGCAGAACATATGTTCTATTATTTATGAATGGAGTTGCATTTTCACAGAAAAACAAATACATGATCTTGGTGTTATTAACAAACAGCTTCGTATAAACCAGCATAGTATGATAAATGTTAGGACTCTGATACTCCAGATAAGCACTTTGGCATGCATTAGTAAATAGTGACATACCTATTGAATTGTTTAAAAGCAAAACATGTCTGTTATTAGATTAAAACACCACCCAACCAAACAATAAGTGAGACTGGTTTTTACTTTTGTTTGTGTTCACCACTACACTCCCCCCAGCAACCCCCCTAGTATGCACGCACACACAGCAACACACACCCCCAGCATGCACGCACATACAGCAACACACACACCCAAGATGCACCCACACACAGCAACACACACCTAGCACGCACCCACCCACAGCAACACACTCCCTAGCACTCACCCACCCACAGCAACACTCCCCCAGCATGCACCCAGCCACAGCAACACTCCCCCCAGTACGCACCCACCCACAGCAACACTCCCCCCAGCACGCACCCACAGCAACATTCACCGCAGCACGCATCCACCCACAGCAACACTCCCCCGAGCACCCACACACAGCAACACTCCCCCCAGCAGACACACACCCACAGCAACACTCCCCAGCATGCACACACCCACAGCAAGACTCCACCCCAGCACGCACCCACCCACAGCAACACTCCCCCCCAGCACATGTACACACACAAACACACACACAGCAACACTCCCCCCAGCACACACACAGCAACACTAGCCCCAGCATGCACACACACAGCAACGCTCCCCCCAGCACGCACACACACACAGCAACGCTCCCCCAGCACGCACACACACACAGCAACGCTCCCCCCAGCACGCACGCACACACACACACACACACACACACACACACACACACACACACACACACACACACACACACACACAGCAACACTCCCCCCAGCAGACACACACACACAGCAACACTCTCCCCAGCATGCACATACACACAGCAACACTCCCCCAGCATGCCCACACACACACACACACACACACACACACACACACACACACACACACACACACACACACACACACACACACACACACACCTTGTATGGATTGGAGTTAAATTGTTGAAGTTACATAGCAGCAATACACATAGGCATCCGATAAGGCAAAACAGTTCCACAATGAAAACAAAGTTGGCATTAAAACTGCCCGT
>NC_056725.1:864640211-864645211 GCF_019279795.1 Protopterus annectens
CAGTTTTTTAAAACACTTTTTTTTATTTGGGCGCTGGATGTCGTATCATTTTCATTGGTTCTCTGTATATAAGTGATGTTTTTTTGTGAAGAGATCGCAGAGTTAGTTAGAGGAACAGACTTATTTGAAGAAACACAGTCCATGTTTATGGTAAGTATTTTGTTGAAATTTCGCTTTTCAAATATATCTGATGGGATAACAGTAGCACAGCGATCAGGCTGTTCAATTATATCTGGCGTACCTGGCGGAATATCTGTGGCACAGCGATCAGGCTGTTCAAATATATCTGGCGGAATATCAGTGGCGTTAAGATCAGGCTTTATTCGAGCTATTGCTGGCTTTATGCGGTGTTAGTCTCGCATGAGGTAGAACCAGTGGAAGAGCTAGTGGCTAAGTGGGCGGGGTTATCGCTTTGACTGACAGATTCATGACCGTTGAAATAAATAAAACAGAAGGGCTGATCATGCTCATTAATGATTGACTTTACATTTACAGTTGTTTTCAGAGGCATTCATTGCTTTAGTCTCATCAGCCATGGGGGCCGATTGACTATTGCAGTCCAAGGAAAACACACCGCCATTATCAAAACTTAAATTCTCTGCACACTCAAACACTTCGCCGGAGTTAAGGCGTGAGACTTGTACACCTCCTGTGCATTCAAACATCTGACCATCTTCAAATATTTCGCTATCCTGCACATTCTCTTCACATACAAAAACCCTGTTGGGATCAAGGCATGAGACTACTTGTGGGGTGGGGGTGAAATTCAAACTAAACAGCGATGGTCTACTGGCATCACAAGTAAGCTTTTAGGGCCTCCTCAGTCGCTACCATAATCTCTTCAGCCGAAATAAGTGCTGGAGGCTGTGTGGTAAGACGTGTTTTCTTATTTCGGATGGGAGTACACTGAGTTAACAATTCTGTACCAACGGTAGCTGTTTGCTTTGAGCATAAAGGTTCATTTGTACACTTTAAATGTTTGTCTCCGTAATGAGTTACGGGACTATTGGTGTCATTAAAGCTAACTTTTGAAAGCTTTTTAACATTTTGTATTTGACAGGTAGTAGCTGATATAGCTATAGACGTGGACATAACAGGGTGGTTTATGAAACAGATAATGAGATCTATTGAATCTCATTGAAGTAGTTTTAGATTGTATAGATTTAACTTTTCCTACCTGGGTGCACCTTGTATCACAATCGGTGATAGCTGAGTTAATGATGGTGTAATCTGGAGACTCTGTAGTAGACACGATCGTGGTATGGTTTAGAATTGATGGTGAGCTACGGCTATTTTGATTCCTGGGTTTGTAGGAGTCTAGCGAACTACAAACCAAGCTCCGAACATTGCGAATAGGCTTGGTAACTGCCCAGTTGGTAGAAGGTGAGGTGAAGTTATGCCAGAACTCTTCTGATGAAGGTAAAATATCGTGGGTATCCATGGTAGTCGGTAAGGTGGATTTGAAATGGATGGAGGATGCCAAAAGATCCTGGCCATTCTGACTTGATAAAGTAGAAGTATTTTTGTTTGCGATTAATTCATCAACAGCAGGTTGAACATTATTAGGCATAAGTTCTTCTGTGGAGTCTTCATCTGATGAAAGAACAAGTTGTAGACTGCTGGAATTATTGGAGCAAGTGGAGGCTTCAGTTTGACAAAAAGTCAGATTTTTGGCGCTGAAAACGGCCATGATGATGATTGTGATAAAGGTGCCTTTTCTGCACAAGTGATTGCTTCCTCCACAGTTTCTGGTACCCTGTCTAAATGTTATGAGAATTGTAATGGTGTCTGTGGTGAGCATGATTCTATGGAGCAATCTGAGGATTGTAATGGTGTCTTTGTTGAACATGATTCCATAGAACAATCTGAGCGTTATCCTCAACCTGTTCCACGTCATCATTCAGGTCATTCTTTAAAGGCATATGGTGCTAACAACTTCAAAGGACACCACTGCATCAATGGTGCTAGCAACTTTAAAGGACTCCGATGCAACTTTAAGAATCTCAGACACTCACCGGAAAGGCACAATTTCTTAGCCAATCCAGGTGTCAAGGACAAGTCAACAGACTCTCACCAGCATAAAAAAGTCACTTTCTCTGAGCATCTTGTTCATGTGTACCCAGAGAGTCAAAACACAAACACCAATATTAATCCACAATGTCCACCATCTACACTCACCCATAACTCACGATCATCTAATCATCCTTCAAATAACATACAAGATGTCAGATTAACAAATCCACACTTACACACCAATTCACAGGCTTCTTCTCTACATCCAGACTTTAGTTTATGTGAACCACAGATGTCTGGCATTCATGATGATGGTGTTAATGTCATTACAGATGATGTTGAAGTTGTTAATGATAATGTTGGTCTTGGTGATATTGTTATTAACAATAGATGTCCTATCTTTTCTCCACAGTCTATGCCTCAAGATTTTTCAGACACCCTCCTTCCCACAAGACAACAGCCACCACATAACGAGACTTTGTCTCCTCACACAGTGTTTCAAGACTATTCAGAAACCCACCTTCCCACTAGACAACAGCCACCACATAATGAGATACCACACAATGAGATACTGTATTTCTTGAATGAGCATGTCAACCATAACCCTTTTTTATCCACAGATAATCCTCCCTTGTATATCAGACAAGATTCCCACACTAACAGTACGTCTGAATTAATCTCTGAATGTAAACCTCTTGTTTTTAAGTTGGAAAGGTTATTAATGGTATACAAAAGCATCGAATTAGACAACCTTTTCTTGGACGCTTGTCTTTCTTTGTCTATAGTACCAAAAGGGTTACGCATATCCAAGTTTCCCAATAGAACAACAGCCAACTCAAATTTACACTTGAACCTTATTGAATTATACAACTCCACGGGGCTACATGCCCTCAAAATTATTCATGAAGACAACCTTTGCAAACTGAATGACCTAAAACCTAAGATCATTATGTTGAACAACACCATTATGCAACATCCTCAATTCCAATTCATCAAGCCTACTTATGACTCCATCTCCGCGAAATTGTCAAGACATTCAGCCACCATAATCGCCAAGAAAAGGGATAAAATTCAGAGAGACATCACACATTATCAGCGTAACATGGCCTACCCCATCAAGGATGATAACTTCTATCCTCCCCACCAATCTTCTTCACACATCCCCAGTTCACACCCTTCAGAAAAGACTAACTACAGATATCCCTCTCGTCAGTCCTTTTCCAAAGGTAACTCTTTCAAAAAGGTCTCTTTTTCCTCTCCATTCCCTTCCAAACACAATAATTTCTTTTCTTCTCATTTTCGACACCATAACACCCTACATCCCACACACCCTTCCCACCGTCCTCTTTCCACCCCTTTCAGGTCTTCCTATCACCATCCCCCTTCTACCCCTTCCAAAATTCCCCCTTCTTTCCATTCTCATTCTGCCCAGCCTCATTCTTCTTTGTCTTCCGCCCATTCTCGTACCACCCCCTCCTTGTTGTCCCCCTCTGTTCATGTTTCCCCCTCCTCCTTTGTTTCTTCCCCTTTTGTTTCCTCGGCCTCCCCTTCTCCCTCCTTCACTCCTTCTTCCATGCCCTCCTATTCTCATCCTTCTTCCTCTATCACTGTTCCCTCCAACAGATTTTCTTCTAGGTCCTCCTTCACTCCTTCCTCCATGCCCTCTTCCTCTAACATATTTCCCTCCATCAGAAGTCCTTCCTCCAATAGAAGTCCTCATAGGCCCTACCGTTCTTCTCATTCTGTTGCCCCCAGCCTTCCCCCCAGGCCACCAGGTCCTCCCCATAGAATTTCAGTTCCTCCCCTTAGCTCTTTACCCGACTTCCATGGAGTTAGCAACAATTCCATTTTTAATAACCATGATTTTCCTCCCATCTCTCCTGTGTCCACTGGTGACAGGAGTCGCACTGATGTCTCTATTTCAATAGGGTCCCCCATTCCATCCACTTCCTTTGATACTCACAACTCTTTTTTAGAGTCTCCTCTCCCTCAAGCAGGGATGACCCAGTCAGACAGACTTTTTCAACATGGAATGACATCCACCTCCACAACAAACCACATCACTCGGAAAAGAGGCCTGGGCAAAATAGGATATCTCATTCCACCAAGACACATCATGACCAGAAGCAGTTACAAATAAATGCTTCCGAAACATTTTCCATTACTACTGCTGAGTCTGAATCCACATCATCTATCTTTAATCTATCAGATAAGGTGTTATCTGAACAACATGTCAAAGTGTTACAAAAAGGTCACTCCTTTGTTCCAGCTCAAAGAGCCAAGTTACCTGACTTGCTTATGGATTTGCGATTGTTTGCTAGAAAATTAAACTTACAAGTGTTGTTTGATGATTATGACAACAACAGTTCTCAAAATGACTCTCAACTTGAAGGTCTAACTAATGTTAATACTAGTTCTGGCTCACAGAATGTTAGTTCTAGTTCTCAGCATGGTACTTCTGATTCTGATTTTGACTTACAGCCTGTTACTTTATTAGCTAACAAGAATTTAAATTCTACCATTTTACGCAAAAAGAGTTTATACAACCCACCGTTACACAACACTATTTCTGCTTTCATGCGAGTGTGTGAAAATGAATTTAGACAAATCTTTACTTCTAAAAGCAGTAATAAATGGTTCAACCTTACACATGCAGAAAGACTAGCTCTAAATGACTTAGCCAATGACAAAAACACAAGAATTATGAAAGCAGATAAGGGTACTGGAGTGGTTTTAATGAATCAGAGTGATTACATAACTAAAGTTGAAAACACCTTGTTAAATGATGACTTCTATCAGGCAGTGTCTTTAGATTTGGTACGTGACAGATTCACACACATTGACACAGTTCTAAATTCTCTTGTAAAAAACCACAACATCACGTATGAAGATTTTATATTTATGCACACTCCACATCCAAACTTAGGTAAACTGTTTGGAATTCCAAAAATGCACAAAAATGCACATAATCCTCCCTTTCGGTTGAT